>NW_022436985.1:18352385-18408693 GCF_009761245.1 Sapajus apella
AGGCACGCGCCACCGTGCCCAGCTAATTTTTTGTATTTTTAGTAGAGACGAGTTTTCACCATGTTGACCAGGATGGTCTCGATCTCTTGACCTCGTGATCCACCCGCCTCGGCCTCCCAAAGTGCTGGGATTACAGGCTTGAGCCACCGCGCCCGGCCCCTCCATTTTCTTTATGAGAAAAGTGAATCTAGAGGAGACAGTAAACTTGATAAAAAGCCTAATTGACATCTATTTAATAAATGTCTCCACTTGATGACACATATGTAAAAATTAACACATCTTTAAGAAATTCCAAAAGAAATTTGTGAAATTTTGCATCTACATATGCATTATTTGGAGATGACAATTCTTAGCATGAAGTATGACTCTAAGAAGAAGTGAGTCCATAGGGAAGAGGTACAAGAGGAACACGGAAAAGAGCATCAGAAAGTGGAAAATATGAGAGAAGAAAGAAGACAGACAGGGGCAGAAAGGAGAGGGAAGAAGTAGAGGTACATGGAGGAGAGGAGAAGAAGTAGGGAAGGAAAATTATATCTATGTCTAAACTGATTCTGCCCCACTGGAATAGAGTTGTTAATAACAAGCAAAATATTTCATATACAGTTTTTCTGAATTTTGCTTTTCAGGTTATCAGTAGAAATATTAGGAGATTTGGTGTATACTCAGCAAACTTATGGCATCTCTTTTCTCCTAAAGTTAACATCTATTACCTCACAGTTTTCTAAGATGTGTAAGTGTTACTTCATTCTTATTTGACACAGTGTCTGTTTCTTGTAATGAATACAGTTTGGACCTTTTAAGACAACACACTATAATACTTTCCAACAGACTCCTTTTATATCTTTGCATTGAAATCATTGTGGGTGAGGTCAAGGAACAACTCATCTTATGTTGCACTCCAGCCAAGAACAAAGAACGTGCTAGGAAAAGCCCAGTAAATTTTTGGAAGTGGTGTATTGCTAAAATTAGTTTCAGAATTAAAGCAGGAATTTAGTCACTTTTATATAATTTACAAAGCTTAATAAATTTTATAAAATTCTGATCACTTTAATTGTTCATCCTTTGTTTGATTTTTTTTTAATTGCTATGTTTAGTGTTTGTTTTCTAAAGAACTGCGACAGAAGCAGCAGCAGCATGAGGTCCATGCTTTATCCACCTGTGCTTTGCAAAAACCCATAGTGATTCCAAGAACAATGTATCTCTGAAAGAACAAAAGTAACTGGTTATTAGGCTGTAACTGCAACAGGGAAGATAATTAGTGGACTTGAGACAGAAAATTGTTAATAAAAAGAAAATTTTTATTTGGCAAAAATGTTTAAGAGTTCTGAAAGAATTCATTTCAGAGAAAATATCCAAGAAACTAAATTATAAACCTTCACTAAACAAGTGCAAGGAAATGTAACATTAATTTTTTCGTGATACATTAACTTGGTAATATTAGAAAAGTATTAAGCAATTTGGAAGCCTCACTAAAACAATTGAAAATTCATGAGTATAATAAATATGACAAGGGAAGGTGGTCTGCCCAAAAAATATTTTATTTTCTATATATCTTTTCAATATTGTATAAGTAGAGCATTATATCAATGCACACATAATCTGCTGGTAAATCCTTGGCTTTTCTTGATCTACACAAAAATTTACATTAACTCGAAATAGAAAGCTAAGTGCTTTTCTTTTCCTTTTCCAGGCAACACCCATTGCCCTATTCTCAAAATTCTGCATACTATAGAAAAGTCATGGAGCATTGCTCCAGTCTAAGAACATGCCCTGAGTCAAATATGTATTCCTACAAAATGAGATGACCAAATGGATTAAACAGAATTCCATCATCACAAATTCAGTTGAAAAGGTAAAGCATCAACATCAACAAAGAGAAGTATTTAAATATTTAGATGACTTATCCAAATATTTATCAGCATAATTTGCTTTACCAAAAATCTACATATATTTAAATCTCTTAGCGTGAAAGAGTAAGACAATATGAATGAAATTCAAGATTTGTTGTTTTTTTCTAATATCTGTCATTAAATAGATATATGGCCCTGGAAAAATCACTTCAGTTATCTATCTGTCAAATGTAGCAGTTAGACAAATAATTGTTTCCCAAAATGCATTTCATGCAGGGTTCTGTAGAACAATGTTTGATAAAGTAACCCTCCATGAAAATACACAATACATTGTGACACAGTTATGATTCAGAAACTCTCTTTAGGACAGAAATCTATAGGACATTGCATAATCCCCTGTTCCCACACTTATTTGACCATAAAATTTTCTTCAAAGAAAGGCTACAAACATCCTAAAAGTACTTATTAATTAAAAAAAAAAGAACAAAGGAATCATTAATTTATTTTAGCTGTAAAATTTTATACTTTAGAAGTTATACAACTGAAATCACATACTCCTGATTATTAAAATTTAACATTGTACTTTGAGAAATAACCTTAGGAATCAGTGATAATAATCATGTATGTAAAAAGCAAATAATAATCATGCATGTAAAAAGCAACTATATTTAATTATAATCATGCACTTCTAATTTTGATCATTCAAATTTGAAGATTTTCAACATAACATGTTCAAAGAATAGCTTGGTATATGACCTGAGCCAAGACATATAAACATGTGTCTATTGAAAACCAGGAATATTTTAAATAATCAAATACATGTTAGTATTCTGCTTTTCAAAGAAACAAAGTGAAAAATTTCTTCATATAGTGGTAGTAAAGTAAAACATTAAATTGCATATAATAACAAACGTAAGTTTTATTTAAGAAGAATTTACCAAATACTGAAAATCTTAAACTGTTTCTTATATGCTATCCTACGGTTTGCCCTTTGTGAGTGGGTTGTTGGTACATGAATCAAAAATTCCCTATTACACATTGATACTGCCGGTTCTTAATTATAGAGCACAGATTCCACTGAGAAGAGATCTCTGGGTGCTTAAAGCTAATCAGATAATCTCAGAAAATCCCTTCTGACTGCCATTCAACACTTAATCATGCATTTACCATAAATTAAGCATTCAGACTCTGCCAGCCTTAGAGTAGTTTGGAGGTGCAGGCTTCTATATACAATTTTGACCTGTTACCAAGCAGTTCAGCCTACTTGCAGAAAATGAAAGTTTAAAAGGTTGATAGTTAAATGTAGGCTAATGTAAATTTAAATTGGTCTTTCTAGCACTAGCTGATTAGAAATTTCTCAATATTTGTATCTAGCATTCTTCAATGATCCAGACTTGTCTTCCTTGTTTAACAAAAATCAAAACTACTCAATGTATGCTCTCTTTTTGTGTCCTTGACTAGGGTAGAAGCCTCCACCATGCTTAACTGATTATGGGAAAAGAGGTTTCAGAATGAGACCACTAAGAGTCAAATTCTTAATCCACAGGTGTCATGGCAAGCTGCTTGGCCCTCTCAGAGCATTACTCAGGGATATTTATCTTTCCCCAAACCCTGAAATAGCCTCACAGTTAATATATTAGATAATCTGGTTTTTATGATAGCTGCATATTCCACTAAATCCCCTTACTTGGTGAATGAACCTTTACTTCTTGAATTGTACAAAATAATGTGTGTGTACTGTTTGTGTTGTTACCAATAATGGTTGATTGACATAAGAGAATAGGAAAGCTAGAAGGGACATCAGAGTTGTTCAAATCAACTAAGTGACTTGTTTAGAGACGGAGCTCATTCCTTATGAACTGCCTATTTTTACTCCAACCTATTAACATGTAGTTCTCTGTTAACCATCCCTACACTCTCTTTACAGTCACCTATCTCACTCCAATGCTATCACCGTTTTTGCTTAACCATTCTTTCCTTTACCCTCTCACCTTGGTTTGGGAACTTACTGCTTCCTGACTAAATTACAGCCACAGATGCTTCAATTTTCTTCATAAAACCAAGCTTTCCCATCTCTGACTCAGGTATCTACAAGTGATTTTTTAAACCGCATTTTCGTGTCATTTCTGTAATCAAAAGATTAATGTTTTATTGACTAATACACAGTAATGATAACCATACATAGGAAATGTATTCAAATGTAAAGATATACCAGCTTTAGTTATTCCTACCTTCTCACATCCCCCTCCGCTGCTATTCTCATTTGTTATCTTCCTCAACTCTATGCCTATCTATGCTTCTAAAGGAAAACAGATTACTTCTCACTTTGCCTCCTACCACAAGAAGCTTGAAGTCAGCAGGTGTGGATTAGTTCACAGTTTGGCGTTTCCAAACTTACCTACGTTGATTATAGTCACTTTCCTCTCTTCCATCGCTTACATTAAGCTGTTCCTCTATTTATTTATTGCTAATTCCTGTCTTTGTCTGGACTGTGAGTCACATCCTCTGCAGACTCTTCAAGTATTGTGCTCCATTATTTAACCCTCTTTCTTTTCTATTTCCACTCTCCCTTTCTTTTTAATAATCCTTTCTCCTCATCTTATAGACCTGCTCAAATGTCACCCATCATTAAAAATCCTTACTTTTCCCAATCTTCTGACTTTCTTAGTCAAGACTCTTAGGTCAGTTGTCTACACAAAACTCCACTTACTTATTTGGTATTTGTAGCTCAACCAATGTTATCTGGTTTCTGTGTCTACCACTCCTCTAAACTGTACTGGACACTCTACTGGAAAAGGTCACCCATTGTGGTGGGCAGCTTTCTTAAGAAAAATCTTCCAGTGATCTCTGACACCTGGTACTCATGCTCTCGTATAATCCCCTCCCCTTGAGTGTGTCTCTAATCAATGGAATACTGCACAGGTAATAGGATGACTTTTTCAGTTAGGTTTCAGAAGATTGTGACTTCTATCAGCCTCTTTCCATTGCTTTCTTGGCTCTTGTGATTTGATGAAGCAAGCAGCAATTATGGAGAGCTCCA
Source organism: Sapajus apella (assembly GCF_009761245.1). Lineage (NCBI taxonomy): Eukaryota > Metazoa > Chordata > Mammalia > Primates > Cebidae > Sapajus > Sapajus apella. The sequence continues at coordinate 18,357,276 of NW_022436985.1, forward strand.
CGTGATAAGGAGGTAAGAGCAGCCAGCAAGGAGAAACTGAGGCTCTCAGTTCAACAACTAAATCCTGCCAACAACCACGTGAACTTGGCAGTGGATTCTTACCAATTTGAGCTTTCACATGAAACCCAATTTTAGCTGACACCTTGACTGAAGTCATCTAAGACTCTGAAAAGATGCCTTGCTGCTATTCTTTACTCACAAAACTGTAAGAGAATAATTTTGTTGCTTTATACTGCTGAGTGTTGGGTTGATTTGGTATTATACAGCAATACATAACTTGTACACAATCAATTCTATATTTTCAAATTGATTAAAAGTCTCCCAGACTTTATCTGACTTAACTTTCATGTTATTTTATTTTAATGGCCATTTCTCTCCCTTCTTAAATTCTTGTTTTCCTTGTTTTTCATGTCTCCACTGATTCCTTATACTTCTCTTCTTTATCTCCAAACCTCCTAAACTTTCTCCACTGAATTCTCTTCTGTGTACACACTAAGTTTTGAGAAGGTTAAGCATTGGTCTTCTGTGTCCTTCTCTCTTCACACTACATCTCCTCTTCTTGGGGTCTCAAATGCCTATGATTTGGGCTAACATTTTCATTCTGAGTACAAAATTAATATATCTAATTGCTTACTATACATGTCTACTAGATATTTCTTCTTCAAACTTAATATATATAAAATGAAATGCATTATTATCCCCTTACTAACATGTTTTAAGAGCCATATCTGAGTAGTTATCAAAAGCTTGACAGTTTTATCTCTTATATCCAAATTTTGTCTACCACTTCTATTGCTTTTGCTTGGTTGTGGCCCATATTACTTCCAGCCTGAATTATTTCAAAACTTCCTGACCAAATTTCTGCTTCCATAATTATCCTCCTTACATCATTCTGCAGGAGAGTGGGTTATCCAAAAGACAAATCTAATTATGTTACAGCTCTGCATAAAATTTTTCAATGACTTATAGTACCAATAGGTAAAAAACAACTTTCTTAAAGGAAAGATCCTCCTTACCTACTCTCAAGTTTTTTTTTTCTAGCCACTCTGATCCCTCTCTCTCTCTTTTCCTCTCCATTGACACTACTAAACTATTAATAGCTGTCTGAACACAGTTTGTTATTTCGAGACCAAAGGTTCTTTCTGCTACAAATTCTACCCTTTAGCCCATACCTAATTACTTGTAAAACTCCTGGGAATCCAACTCTGCCATCACTTCTATTCAGTATATTTAAGTAAACATATGTGGATCAACATTTATACACCATACATGAGACGATGTCCTGGTGAAACTGATAATAATCTAATGGAGCATTAGGAAATTTAAAATTTCATAGTAGCACTATGCCCAGAGTTCTGTGAGAAGGGCCATCAACCCAGATAAGAGATTCAAAGATCTTCTGAAAGAGACTTGTCATCAGTTAAAAGACAGACAAAATAAGTGGGGTGATTTAGATACTACAAGCAGTTTAGTAATTTCATCTTTACTCCCTGAATGTCTCTTTTTCTGTCTGCCAAGAAATGGCTAAATATTCCTCGTAAGTACCACATCTTCCTTTAACACCCTTCCATTGTTGTATTTTGCACACTCAAGTGGTCCTGATTAGAATTATAATATTCCTAATTTAATTGTGAGCTTTTGCAAGTTGGGACTAAGGCTGAGTTATCCCTGTAGTGAAGCTACTCGTCCCTGTTTCAGCGACTAGTGTAATTTTGGTCACTTTATAGATGCTCAATAATTCCTTATTTTATTCAAAGTCAGGTTTATTTATTAAAGTATAATTTACACAAAGTAAAATGAAATGTATATACAATAAAATGCATGTAATTTAACTGTACAATTCATTGATGTTAATAGTTGCCATTTGATTAAATTAACTTTGCAGTCTTTTGTCATCTGTTATTTCTTAGACAATTTTCTATGCATTAAAGAATAAGATCCAACCACACATTTTCTTATAAATTGTACAGACTCAGCAGCTTTTTTAAATAAATGAGCAAGCTGACCAAAATGTTCCCAAACTATCACTTCATTGTTTATAAACAGAGAAAAATAATAAAAAATGTAGTAAAGTTAAAAATTATATATATAGTCATGTTACGGGGTACTGACAACCCATTTTAAATAGTAAAGTAAAAAAATATATATATGTACTGATGTCACAGGATACTGACAACCCAAGTTAAATACTCAGAAATAATTTTCCTGTGTCCCAGAATCTAGATTGGTCGAAAGTATTTTAAAATCAAAACTGAATTCTTTGGCATTTGTAATTTTATATAGTACTTTGTTAGTAAGCTGCTTCAGAATCAAAATATCACTTACCTTCCACTCGCCACAAATTTAGAAATTATTCACCAGTAGGCAATTGTGTGTGCCACAAATCACCTACAAAAATTTGAACTGGGTTTTTGCCAATAACTATGCCAATTAATTACCCCACAAAGACTGATTGGCACTAGATCAAGTAAAGCCTCATTGATATGCAAGGCCACTCCTAATAGAAAGATGACAGAATAAAAAAATAAGATACTTAGTTCAAGGAAAGCTAGTGGGAGAAGAAGGTATATTTCTTTAATGTTTCTTGGGCTCTCACAAATTTCTAAGGACTCTAGTCCCACCTGGATAATCAGAATTGGCACACAAACTCATCATGCAGATGGATCAGGCCAACATCATCTGAAAAGAAAGCAGAGAGCGTAGCTGCCACGCAGGTGTTTGGTACTGGGTTTGCCCTCAAACAGAAGGTAGTCTTGGGTGATGGTAGTGGAAGGAAAGAAATGAACTAGTAACATAAATCATAATTTTTCGTAGTGATACGTGTGTCATTTTTCCATTCAAGATAAACGAACACTGGAAACCATTGGAGTTGATCCTCTTTGATTTGCAATCCATTTTTGTTAACAATGTAAGTTTTGAGGAGAAATGATATTAACACTTTGCTTTTATCTAGGGTATTTTTACCTTATGCCAAAAAACTGAAGTGGTATGTTTTGTCCATGTACCATCAACTTTTCTCATTCCTCTTCTCCTGCATTGCTTATGGCTTAAGTGAAGGTATATTTTCAACAGAGCCTCTATTTCTAAATATGCCTTTGATATTTTGGAATATATTTCATCTTAATAAAGTCACTGAAAACCAGAAATAATTAAACAAATCTGGCTTTTAAATCCAAATTATTCTAGAATAAAAACTATAGGGGATATTTGAATGTGTACAAGTGTATATAAATCTCATTAAAATGGGTAATAAATAAATAATCAAATATAAAGATGCATTCTATGGCTTATTTTTAATAAAAAAGTCATTTATATTATCAGCAACTTAGCCCAAAAAAGCAACTTTCAGGAAGTGTTATAGACCCTTCTATTAAACTTAAATTTTCTTAAAAGAAGAGAAAATATGTCCCCAGTAATTTTATAGTGGTTGACACATAATAGATGCTAAATAAATGTGAAAGAGTGAATGCCATAAGTACATATTAAAACAAAAAGCAGATAATGATTTCTTGTACAATGAGAAAGTAAAATTGATAACAAGTTATATGAATCAAAGATAAACAAAGTTCAATATATTTTTTGGACAATTATATTTTGTTATCATCCTTTACTTATGTTTGCATAGCAAAATGTCTCAGGCAAGTAATTTCCTTATCACGCATATACAAACAACTTTAAAAGTGTATTCAAGTCACTCACCTCTTACAACACAGAACCTTGTTTGCATTTTTAGAAAAATACATTTCTCAACTTTTACAATTCACATTAAGGTTTCAAAGATTTAGGGGGCCAGATTTCATCAAGATGCCAACTCAAAGTATCATTAGTTTTTTGATTATCCTTTCTTCTGCTTGAAGAAAACTTCTGCCAAACATATGACCTAGGAATAGAAGATCCACCTTGAGATGGTAACAGAGGCTCATTTATCCTTTTCACATTGTGCTCCAGGAATATCTCTCTTTTTCCTTTTTGTATTAGTTCCTTGAATGCACAAAAATATTATCCAACTCTAAAAGGAGCATGTAGCAAAATCTTAGATTATAATTCATGCAAACACATGAACACTGTATTCACAATGAAATGCCAATAATCCAGCATCTATAAAGGCAGAACTTCCAGGCAATTAGAAGAGAAACAACCTTCAAGATTATTTTTTTTACACAGCCCAAGAGAACAACAGCTTAAATCAAGACACCTTTTAAAACAAGTTGGGCAGTTCAGTGTCCACAAACATGCAAGAGAGAGGATTAAAGAAGTTCATAAAGTAAGGTACATGTATAAGAACAAAAATGCTGTATATATTATCTGACAGAACAATGAGGAAAATCACAGATTCAAGTATATCAGAGCAGGACAATATGAGCACCATTATTACGGCACTGGTAAGAAATACAGATGCTCCTTGACTTCTGTTGGGATTATATCCTGATAAACCAATTGTAAGTTGAAAATATCCTAAATCAAAAATGCATTTAGCACACCTAACCTACTGAACATCATAGCTTAGCCTAGCCTACCTTAAATGTGCTCAGTTGTTGTAGCACATTTTGTCCAATTTAGCCAACAATTGGACAAAATCATCTAACATAAGGTTTATTTTATACTAAAGTAATGAATATCTTATGCAATTTATTGAATACTGTACTGAATGCATATCACTTTTGCACCATCATAGAGTCAAAAATTGTAAGCCAAACAACCATAAATCGGGGACTGACTTTGTAAGAAAGTTTATTCAGGTCTGAGAGAAAAGAAAAGAGCTAACTTGAATCACCAAAGTAAGTGGAAGACCACAGCTGGAGTGAAAGAGAACCAGGGACTATAAAGTCAGCTCCAGACAAAGCAGGAACTGGCAGGCTGGAGCAGAAAACACTCACTCCATTAACTGAAAAAGAAAAGGCAGCATAGGCTCTGAAAAACACACTACCCAAGGTGATATAACATCAATACAGCTTAGAGGAAACATTCCAGCATTCTGTCACATGGATTGCACCATCTTACTGAACAATGCTTTCCCAGTAAAGACTCTCTTTCTTTTTCATTCTAGAAAAAGTTGAATGTCAAATTTCAATGAGAATTTCTTCATGACTAAGGACAACTGCCCTCCTCTATCATAAATAGAAATGTGCATTTAGGTGAAATGGGACTGAGAATTTATTTGATGGCAGTTTTAAGCGCTAGTTCTTGAAATTGTTACTGTCTCCTGATACAGTCTGAGAAAGATATATTGACGCTATAAGCTCTGACACTAGAGTGATTAGCAGCCATTACAGACTGTTTTGGAGTAGTCATAGGGGATCTTAATTCACACAAAACAATCTGCAAAGAAAATCACTAATAAGGGTTATCTATTACTGAACACCTCATCACCTGATAAAAAGTCTTATGCTAACATTTTCAATTCAATAATTAAAAAGTTTCAAGATCCTTTAAAGCCTATTTCTGTTATATTTAAAACCACATGCTATTGAAAGAAATAGACTCTATTAAAAAATTGACTTGGAAATTAAGTAACTCTGTTCGGAATTTCTACTGCAGCCAAATAAAGTCAGCAAAATTTAATAACAAAAATGAACAAATCTTATCCATGTGTCTTTTTGTATAGTCAACTGGGCAAACAATATTGCTATTAAAAATAACATTAGGCCAGTCCTATAATATAAATGGAGGAGATGAAAAATTACAGTGAGATAAAGTAAATTTAAATCATCAATTCAAAATATTTTTTAAAAAATGAAATGAACATTTTTAAAATTTTCTAGAATTGCACTATTGATAATATAATTGCATCCTCTGTCAAAATGAGGCCATTACCCTTATCTCCATTTCATCTTTTTCTTCTTCTCTATAAAGCTAATCAATTCTTGAAATGACTCTTCAGTGCTTATGCTAGAAAAGCAATGCTGGACAGAACAATGAATAGAAGTGACTCCTGGGGTCAAAACCTGTTCTCCACCAGTTAGTAACTTAGTAATCATGGGAAAGTCACTTAATAGTTTCAAACTTATATTTGTTGTTAGAACTAAATATAATCAGCATTTTTTAAAAACACCCAACAAGTATTAGCTGTCATTATTAGGTACTGTCAGTTGGGAACAAAGTAGAGTAGTTTGGTTTTTTCTTTTAGGAGATCACCTGCTAAAAATTTACACATGGAAACAAGATAAAATAAAATATAGATAAATGAAAAAAGGAAACCAGAGCAAACAACATTTCCTTAAATGGATATGGTCAGTCTTTGAGACTTTACTAAAGCTTGTGGTCACTCTTCCACAATTCATTGCCTCAAGCCTATCACATTTGGATCTTTCTTTTAGTGTTCTTTGTTAACACTAAGGCTTGAAATGTTACAGGACCTACTGGCATTTCATTCAGTGCAAAACTAAATAATAGGAATTTTGTACCCAGTGTAGGAAACTGACTGCTGTTCAATGGAATCAAGTGAACAAATTTTTCTCCTTTCTTCCCACTATATAAACTATATGTGGATTCAGGACCTTCGTTGACTCCCTGAAGAAGTCTTCCAAGACCAAGTAGTCATCTTGCCATGAAGTTAAGATCATCTTGGCAATGCACTTATTTATATTTATTCTTTCTGCTTCCTACTATATTTTCGTTTTTTCCCACACCTGTTTACTTGGGATGGCCTTGCCCAATAACTTGTTAACACAGAGCTTTTGATTCAGGTTTTATTTCCTAGGAAACCTAGTGTAAGTCAGTAGAGAACCAGAGTGACCCTAGAAAGAAGATCCTCAACATATTTTGGATACGAATTGCCCACCAGTCTAAATTGCTGGTAGTAAGTGGGGCTGGTGATAACCCTTGTCATTAACTTGTGATTGAGATGAGGGGCTGACAAAAAATGAGTTTATGGGATATGCAGTCGTTGTTGGACTTACAGATGTGGTAAACATCGTCAGTGCCCTACCCTTAACCTCTCCAATTTTCAGTGTGCTCTGCCGTCTTCTAAGTGACTGCATCTGCATCTGTGAGCCTATGTGTGTTTCCTCATAATGGTGGGAAGTGTTGATGCCATATGTACAGCCAGATTGAAAATGTCAAGAATTAACACTTCTACAAGAACCTTCAAACAAAGACTCTTGAATATTGCTATATACTCTCCCCAGTTCCCTTTCCTTGGTTAGAATAATTTTCAAGGTGTGGATTTTACCATTTCGCATGGACCGCCTGTGGGATAAGCTCCAGATGCCTACTATAGTAGTTGACTAAATCATACACCCTTAATCTCGTACATTTTATTTCCTACTTGTGTAATATGTACTTCCTTATAGAATACTTGCACTCATGCCCTGCTTTTGGCACTCATGCCAAACTAAGACAATCATTGTGGTGGAGATAATGATTATAAGGAATGCAATGTGGGGATGGGTGCTTTTGATGACATTAGATGCCCTGTGGAAAAAAAAATTGTGCAAATAATTAACTGTCAAGGCACCCTCTGGGAAAGCCTGAGGACAACATCTATGGTAGCTTGTTCTTTAAACTGGAGTTGACAGGATAATGTCATGGAATTGGACTTCCTAATATCTGCAGTACTTAATCATCATAACATTAATAAAGACACACGGTGTCTCAGAGGGCTTCTTTAACATTTACTAGTAACATAAACCACACGTGGGAAGGCTAATCTAACCCATTTTTTGGGTAACTTGGAAGACTACCACTTTCAAAGGGGTCTAATAACAAGAAAGGGTTTTGTAGCCCAAGTTTCGTTGCAAGCTTCCTTGTTGCTCAGACCACGTTATCTATCATATCAGTCATGCTAGAAGAATCTATGATGTATAAAGAAGTAATCTGGAATCTCTGGCAAGACACAATAGGAAAACTGCAGTGCAGATTATTAAGAGTTTTAGGGGAAGGCCATGCCTTCTGTGGCCATAAATTCTTCATTTTTCAGTTTCTGATAATACCTAACTACAGCACTTGATAATTGCAGATTGTAATTGCAAATTACAGGCTACAGTAACTTTGGTAAGAAATAAACATGAAAATAATTGTGCTGGAGTTTATTTTTAACTTTTTTTCAAGATTTTCTTTAGGGTCATTTTCATATTGCTTGTGTGATAGGCAGAAGGGAAAAATAAGTGTGATAAACAGTGCTGAAAGAGAGGGCATCAAGACAGCATGGTCTGCATATTACAAAAGTTAGAAGATGGGGTTGTTTTATAGAATTAAAGATGTGGCTCCCTGACATAACTTCAAATGAGGGAAAGCTTACAGTGAAATTAGTTGGAAAAGGCTTTTTACTGTCAGTTCCGAGACCCTTGTCCCAGATTCTCATGACTCCTGCTCCACAACTTTCTCTCTAGCATCTTCCTTTCTATAGAGGACAACAGCAAGCAGCCCATTTGGAGAAACCAGAAAAGTCAGAAAGTGGTTGGAGTTTTCTACTCAGTAGCACCATCAGTGTGTGCTAGTTCTGTGATTTGTAAGCTGAAGTAATAATTGTAATCCTTGCACAGTAAGGTCATACAGATTAGAAAGGCAAATATTTCCAAACTGTCAAGTGGTACATAGGCCTGTTAACACACTGGTCATAATAGTAAAAGCTTTGCAGTCTGGAGAAAGGAGAATTGTCCTTGAGATGATTAATATATTTGACTCCGGAAAACCAATTTAATTTTTTAGTTTTTCTTACTAGCTCTGCTAAAACTCCAGAGTTATAAAGAATATTAAAGGAGATATTAAAGATACTCTAAATAAAATAATAGAAATCTAGGGTTTTCTTTTTTAATCACTAGAGATCCACAATGAAGGCCTCAGATACAATCAGATTCTGAGGGATATATCTGATTTTGTTATGTATTTATTTAACAGTTTTATCTTTTTCCATTTTTCTTCCCTTTCTCCCTTACTCTCTTCCTTCTTTTCTCCCTTTTAATTCTTTCCATTAAATGAAAATTTAAAAAAAAACATATTAACCACCAATATACCAATACAGAATTTATTTCTAAAGTATTCTGTCTTCACTGGTAACATTTATTCTTAAGGGAGGCAGAGAGAGGACAGAGATAAAACAAAAGACACAAAAGCAAACAAACAACAAACAAAGACATTGTATGTGTCACCTCTTTTTGGGGAATGTTGGGGAGAAAAGACTTCTATTTTCTTTCCAAGGTCATTTCATGAATGTTGTCATTTGCTTGCAGCATGATAGTCTCCTGCTCCTTGGTGCTTTCTTAAGTTTAAATTAGTTTCCAATAAAGATGCTTTTGCACCTTGCAGGGGGAAAGCATTGTTTTTAATACACTTGTAACTAATGCTGCTAGTCCTTGGGGAGTTTCAAAGGACCTCAAAGGCAATAGTTCTCTACCTGGCAGCAAAGAAGCCATTACAGCTTGTACTGGAAGATTTAATAGGTGTCATAATTTATCATGTAAACCGAAAAGTGTTTCTTAATTAAGTGCGTACGTTAATGAATTTTTTAATTTGATCCCTGTAAGTACCTTGCTATACTAATTGCAATATTCTACACATTAGTCATCCGCTGTTGCCCTTGGCTATTTTCTACCCTGAGAGGAAGAGAAAGAGAGCTTTTCAGTTAAAGTTCATTTAACTCTTTCCACCCAACAAATTAGATTTAGTCTTACTCACGTTGGAGTGACAGCTGTAGTTGAATTTCTCTGAGCTTCCACAGTACTTGTATGTAGGAACCAGCTTAAATTTCTGTTATTTTCTAATAATAGGAATTCGGGGTAACTGGCCAGAAACTGAAGCCCTGCCCTTTCCTAAAGGGGTACTTATTTCAGTTATCCTAAGACTAAAGAATTTTATAAGGGGTAAGAGGGAGAAGAGACACATTTTCTTCTGTTCTGCTGTAAGAGTTCGATATAGCATGATTAATGAAAGGCTTCCATATTTGTATAATACTTCTCAAGCCCAAAAGAATTAGGGGAAAGAATAAAACTTAAGTGTATTTACTTGACTGGACATTATATCTACAAAAAACAAAGTGTTATTTGTAATAAAAAAGGAAGTACTTAAAATATGAAGCTTAAAAGCACTATTATCATACACTGTGGTACAATATTATTGTACCTATGAAAAAAGTGTTTACAAGAAAAATACTTGGAAAATAATATGTTCAACCATTAGAATGATTGCATTCTGTTGATAAAGTTATGGATAAATTTTTTTCTTTCTCTGTTTTCCAAACATAATGTTCATGTGTTATCTAACAAGGGAAACTCCTTTATTTTTAAAAAAACTAGCTAAATAGTATTGTATGAGAAGACTTTAGGCTTCAAACTATTTTAGTTAAGATACTTTTCATTTAAATAGCTATTATACAGATTTTTAATGTTTTCCATATGTTCAAATTTTCCACAGTTGAGAGTTAACAAAAAACCTCATAGTTACAAGCCATTATTAAAGGATAAAAAACAGGAGGAATAAAAAAAAACCTTTAATTTTTTTTTTTTTTTTTTTTTTTTACTTAAGTGAACACATTAGTTTATTCAGAAGACATTAACTGTATTATAATAAATTCTGTTTGGCTTTCTTATAGTTAGAGACACATAAGTTTCTCTTTTATGTGCTATCTATGATAATCTGATTGGGTGGCATACGAAAATCAACAAATGAAGAAAAGAAAAATGTTGTTTAATTGACAGATACCAATGCTTTATTTTTTTTATATATTTATGTTTTACAAATAACTCTTATATCAAAAGAACTTGTTTTGAATCTTAGTTCTGATATATTTAGCCGTGGATTTTTAAAAAGAGATTTAAATTGAGTCTCTGTTATTATGTCAAATGAATAGAATTGTGAAATAAGCTACAGGATGCCTAGTTAAATTTGAATTTCAGATAAACAATGAATAACTTTTTAATGTAAATATATTGCATACTATTTGCTAAATCTGTCAACCCTACAAATGGAAGAATTAAGATTCATCAGAATCAACTATACAGTTTCTGTTATTTTGTTGTTGTTGTTTCATATGCATGCCTTACTCAAGAATTTTACTCTTCAGGGGTTGAGGTACACTGATCTAAAAATAAAAGATTATTACTCCAAATAATTTTTCATAGGGACTGCAATCTAGTGTTTGGGAACCACTATTGTTAAGCAAAGCTACTCACACTTTAATATGCTTAAGACTCACTGAGGGATCATATTAAAATGCAGATTCTCATTTGTAAATTGGGTTGGGTGTTGCAAGTCTGCATTTCTATCAAATTCCAAGGTTATGCTGTTGCTCCTGGTCCTTAAATCACATTTCAAGTAGCTAGAGAGTTTAGATGATCTCTAATGTCTCTTAGAATATACTGATTCTATGATTCTGTTTTTACATGCCTTATTTCATTTTATTAAAATTTCACTGTTGAGTAAATGATGACAGATTTCTCATAATCAAATTCTTACACCGTTCTTTGGAACTCAGAAAATTCAATATGGTACTATAACTTTAGGCTTTCATCATAGTTCTTGTCTTGACCAGATAGTAACAATAAAAGTTGATCCGAAATAACAGAACTATAATATCATTCTTGATTTTAGAGATTTGATTCTTTTTAACGAGTACTTATTGTATCCCTGCTATGTGTCAGGCTCTACTGTTGATCAGCAAGGGAAACTCTTCAGAGAATCTATAGGTTTATTTCAAATGGGAGAAGTTGAACTACATTTCTAACCTTGTGATTTCACCACTCTTTCCCATCATCTTGCGGTCAACTTGCTCCTTTCTCAGATTCTTTGTACTAGAACCCTCTTTTCCGTGTATCTTTTTATAGTTGGCTCTTTCTCACTACTGAAGTCTCAGGTCACAATGTCAACTCCTTAGGTTTTCTCTAACTGCCTCCAGGCAGAAAAGTACTCTAGTAAATACCAGCCTACCACTGTTTTATGATATTACTATTTTTAATGATCTCTTATTAAGAGAAATTCTCTTATTTAGTTATTTATGTATTTATGTATCCATGTATGTACATGCTATTTTCTGTATTCTGCCCAAGTGAACAGCAACCTTGCATATTTTGTCCACTGTGCTGTTTCATAAGTACTTGCGAATTAAATGACTCTTCTTAAATCTAAGCTCAAGTCAACTGAAATTTGCACTTATGTAAGTAGAAGTAGAAACTTCAATAATGATAGGGCAGTTTCTGTAAGAGTTTTATTTCTTTTATGCAGGACCATATGGATAATCTAGGAAATTTCTAATTCATTGTTTGATCTTGGAAATTTTGATATGTTATTATTGCGGTCACATACAAATAGAATTTATATTAAATTGACCTGCTATATTCGTAACACCATTCTGAATATTTTGTGTGATATTTCTCTAAATATTTCCAGAAAAAGTGAGGAAATTTCAATAAAAGCCAATATAACAGTAAAAGTATTTTTCTTTATACTCTGGAAATAACTAGAATTAGACTGATAGAACAGAGAGAGGAAGAACAATAGAGCAACACAGAAAAATTCAACATCATTGACAACTCTTAATTTTTACATGACAAGAATGAAAACGCTTACATAAAAGTAGTCTCAGTAAGTGCAATAAAACAATGTCTAACTTAACTTTCATTTGATAGTTTGTTCAACATTACACATATGTTTTTTAAAATGTAAGAAGTAACTCGATGATTTTTAGGCCATGTATTTGGACATTCCTATTTCCGGAATTAAGGTTTTAGGATACATAATTATTGAATAGACTAGCAAATCTCATTATAATTTAGGCTTTAGGAAGCTGGACTCCTAATTGACTCACACAGTCACTTAATTAGAACCTACATCTCAAATCCTGACCATCAAGCTCTAGAAGCTATTGGCCTAATTACTAGCCAGGTCACCAAGACTCACAAGCAACTCAGCCAGCACGCTCCGGAAAGCTGAAAACTTCATTTTCGGTGTCTTCCAACTGTGCTCTGAATACATTATTGATTCGTTTAGCTGGAAGTTCTCCTGCAAGCTTATGTGTGCAATTAAGTGGATTACAGGGAACATGTTAAAGAGCCTAAGAACTTCTCAGGCTGGAAAGGCTTTGGGCATCAGCCCTGATTCACTCACTCAACTCAATCACTCACAAGCGGGACCAAGGAAATTATAGCAACCATACAACATCCTGTACTTCATGAGAGAAAAGCTCTCCTTGTGGGTGGCTGTCTCTTGCTATGAAAAAAATTCAAAGTTTTGCAAAAGCTGTTTCAAACAGATTCTTCCCGCACCTAGCCTGACATCATTGTCTATTGTACTAGTATGAAAAAAAAAGGTGTGCATCAAGTAGATCCTTACTATTTTAAAACAACATTTATACCACCTAGGTATTTGATATTCAGTATAATGCCTCCTTGAAGAGCTTTCTTTCTCTCTACTTCCTAAATACTTTAATGAATGGTTTTACTCATTTCTACAGATAATCACACAGTATATATCAACATACTAATATAACAAGTTAGTATTAACATTAAAAATAAATGTGGAACTCCGTAGTTAAGGATTCTGATATTACAGTCAAGAGTTTTGTTCCTTAAACTCTCTTATCTGTACCTAAAACCAAATGTAAATAAAATAAAAATGAAAGTAACAGTCTGACTTGTATTGTTAACTAAAAACACATTAACAGACCACAGTAACAATAAGACTTTAAAGCATCTAGTTGATTATTACAGTCAAGCCCAAGAATTACATGAAGAAAGCCTCATTGAAATAGATTTGCATGTCTTTAAAAGGATTCATATAAATAAACCATTTTTCAGTGTGTTGAGGAACAGTAATAATATCTTGGAAAATAGGACTTTGATGTACACCCTAACTGTTGTTGTTACTGAATGTAAACACGAGACAAAAAGCCACTTTGAATATATTGGAGTACAGCTATTTGTGATATGTTAACATGCTGCTACTCTTTTTGTGAGTTTTGGTTGGCAGTAACTGCACCCAACTTGAAACTCCTTGGTAAAAAAGAAGCCCTCAGAAAAATTATGTAACTTATTTTTGGCTTACCTTTAATTCTAAATGAAACTGCATATAACAGGATGAAAAACCAACAAGCTATTAGAATGATAACAGCATCAAACCTATCACACTCCGGTATCTGAGATCTACTGCTTAGGACTAGTTGCAATTGAAAAACACTGGATTGAGAGAGAAACTGACTTTAGCCTAATGATTTAATATTGTAGGGTATATAGCTCTATTTCTTCCATCAGATCACATAAAAACTAAACTAAATGTGCTATCAGTGAATAATGGCTTTCCTGGTTCTCTGAATAATTATGTTTTAAGATGGTAAAAGAATCTCAGATTCTTCTCGTACCTATAGAAAACAGTTGTTATTCCTGTCATGGTCTTCAGTGTCTTGTGGGAATATAGGTTATCATATGTCTTATATGAATATTACTGTGTGAATATGAACTATTATATAGATATGCATTGGTGACTCCAGGATAAAAGCTAAGATAAAATAGGCTTTTCTTGATAATCACCTTTGTATAAAAATCGAATTGGATATTGGTCTATATCATTTTTAAAAATTAGTTTTCAATTTAATTTTTTAAAAAAGAAAGGAAGATGAATTCTATTTGAAACAGAAAACAACAAATAGAAACTGGAAGAAATTTAAGCCTACCTTTTCCCAAAAATAGACCATAAATTTGGTTATGGCAGAGAATATGTTTATCTTACGTATTCCTTAAAAGAAGATTTTGATACTAGATTAAGTTCATGTAAATAATTTTTGATAGTATACAGTTCTGTTTTATAGATAAAAGTGAAATGAGCCACAGACTTCTGCTTTTAGAAATCTTTCTTTCATTAACTACAATTTCCCACTGAACCAAGCTACTGGGAATATTTTGACATAAACTATCTTGTATCTTTTCTGAAAATATATGCAAGTCATCACAGTCAGTTAAAAATTATAGAAGTGGGCATACCACTGGTAAAGAAAGCTCTATAGCTGGAGTTAAGTTAATAAAATATCTACTTCCACTTACCAAGAAAAACCTAAAAGCAGTATTGTTACAGAATTATTGAATGCTGGATGTGAAAGGAAATACATTTAGATAGTCTTTCTCTATTTATTCCATGTAAAAATCCACCTAAATCATACAAGGGATGTGCATCTATTCAAAGCCTTCAAGCAGCACTGTTTTAATAGAGTTGAGTTTAATCTCTGTCTCCTATTGCAATAGTCTTGACTCTAATTGCAATTAGTCTTGAATAAATCTTTCTTGCCTATTTACTCTATTCAGTACAATTTTTTTTTGTGCCCTGACGAGCTTCTTTCAAATTAAATTTTCTGGAAGTATTAATTCAAGGCTCTCATATTAGGTTTCTCCAGAAAAATAAAAGCAATCGGATGAATACATATACAGAAAGAAATGTAAGCAATTGGCTCACGTGATTAGGGAGGCTGAGGTGTCCCAAGATCTGCAGAGGCACCAAGATGGAGACCCACGAGAGTCAATGACGTAGTTTCAAAGATGACAGTTTAGTTCTACTCCAAGTTCAAAAACCTAAAACCAAAAGAACTGATGGTGTAGTTTCAGTCTAAAATTGATTTACTTTCAGTCTGAAAGCTGATGGCTCAATAATCAAGAAGAACCAATATTTCTATTTGAGTCTGAAGGCAGGAAAAACTAATGTCCCAGCTTATAGGTAGTTAGCAAAAGGAGAGTCAACATTTGTGTTCTATTAAAGCCTTCAGTTGATTGCAGGGGGTTCACTACATTAGGAAGAGCAATCTGCCTTACTCAGTTTACTGATTCAAATGTTAATTTTATCCATAAACTCCCTCTAGGTACATGCAGAATAATGTCTGACCAAGCGTCTGGGCACCAGGCAAGTTGACACATAGAATTAATTATCACAGCTCTGTTTAAGGGAAATTGGCTTGACTTTATTATTGTAAAATATATTTTATATAATTAGAACAAATTATTTTTCCTATGAATGATATTTTAATTATATAAAACTTTAAAACTCAAGATAGCACAACCAAAAAGTGTAAGATGTACTAAGAATATTTGTCATTATGGGAATTCGTTTCACGTGCTTTGCAGGCGTTATTCAAATTCACCTCAAAATTTGATTTTCTGCAAAGTTACAAGAAAGGTACATGCTAAGCTTTAGTGAATCATTTTATTATTCATGTAAATCAAATGATTTATCAATAAAATGACAGGATTTCACTTACTAAATAATATAAATATTTACTATATAAGCAAATGTTCTATCTAGAAATCGTTTGCCATGCTTCACATTTTATAACAGAAAACTCAATGATTTCACTTTGAGCTTTCTGTTATTCTGTTATCTGTTACCCTTAAATAATAGCAACTATAACTAAAATTTTAAATATACCAACACATACCATGCTTGATGCATAGTACAGCTACTTCTAACATATTATAAAATATTTGCTTATTCCTAAGGTTTGATGAAGATTATGTTTAATCTTCAAAATCTGTGGAAAAACAATAAAAAAGTTTTTTACATTTAGTTCTCATTTGCCAAATCTCCTAGCCTTTCCTGGGATTTTAACATGAAATTAGCAATTGAGTCACATGCACTGTAGGGCCAAAAAAGCCCAGGTTGGAATTGACGCCAACAGTTAAAGATGACACTATGATCTAAGTAGTTGAAAATCATTGTTTTCCCATGTGGAAGTAAATTTGCCTTTGCTTACTGTAAATCAAGGATCCCAAGATTATTTTAGAAATTAGTGGTCATCCGTGGTCTCTTCATACTTCTCAACTTTGCTGTCTTGATTTTGAACCAGAGAAAACCTCTACTGGTCCCCTCCACTGCTGAGAACTGAGAGATTGATCATGTTCCAATTCTCCTCTAGCAGTCATTTTCAGAGTTTATACATTTTTTTCTTTTTCTCATCTTCTGTGTTTACTAGGGATCAGGAAAGAGTTGTTTGTTCTGTTCTCATGAACTTTTGATTCTCCAAAGTTCTCTGTCATGAAAACCTGATAAATCCTACTTGTCCCTGATTTAGATCCAGTCCCATTCACACTATGAAGCCACAATAAATGTGCCTACACGTCAAATCCACATACACATACCATGTGCCGTTCTTTTTTTCTTTATTGTCAACCTGATTACTCTTCTATTCATGGAGGGAAAAAGAAAGTTATAAACAGACATTAATAAAGACACTAATCAGCTTGAATGAATATGTGGGTTTTTTGTTCGTCTTTTTACGTAAAAGAAAGAGAACAAGGTATCAACTACGCAAAGACCAAAGAGACCCCAATATACGTTAAACATATAAATATTTAAGCAGATTGCCCCCACTCCACTTTTTAACAATATATGCAAGTGTCTCCTTTAGCTCATAAGAGCCAATTTTCCCCTGTGGATTTCAAGTACCCAAAGTCTCTATGTGGTGATTAGCGGATTCCGTGCATCCCCGGGCCGAACTCCAATCACTTTCTCCCTGAAAATTGCTGAAACTTGATGCAGCAGCACAGCACAGGGCAGACCTTCTCGCTGGGGCTTGGTCCTCATTACAGCCCAGGGACTTCAGGAGATTGTTTACGTGGCTGGAACATCTTCCTTGCGGGTGGCTAATTAGTGTTTCCCCAGGGCTTCTGCTCTGTGAATACTTAAGGGTAATCATCACTAGCTAACTGCGTGGGGAGTGTATCTAAGCAATTTTACCAAGTCAACTGACAACAGCTTGAAGTAATATTAGCCCTGTTACATGAAGACAAGTGCTCTCCACCCAATGAAGCCGGAGACTGGCACCACTCAATAAATCACTGCAGTATCCTTGAAAGCTTAGCATCAGTTCTGAGCCATTAATTTCAGCGAGGTCTTTTGACAGGATGTTTTGAAAGCCTGAAAGCATGCAGTGAAAGCATGATTTCTTGAGCTAAGTTATAAAGAGCAAATACTTCTAAGCTACCAACCTGACAACCCATTTAGGTCCTAAAGCTATCAAATATATGTTTTGATTTTTTTTTAAAATCAATCTTATCATTCAGCATATAGAGAATAACCTTCGTTTAAACAAGAACATAATATGGCTGCCAATTTAGCCTCTACCTTAATGGAATTACCTGAAGTTTCAAAAACAGGTATCTAAACATTTGGATAAGACAAGATATGCATGAAATTTCCCTCTATTGCCCAAACACCAACTAATGTTACCAAAATTGCTACTTGATAACAAAATAAGTTTATCCAGAAAACTG
Source organism: Sapajus apella (assembly GCF_009761245.1). NCBI lineage: Eukaryota > Metazoa > Chordata > Mammalia > Primates > Cebidae > Sapajus > Sapajus apella. The sequence continues at coordinate 18,375,455 of NW_022436985.1, forward strand.
AAAATGAAATGTCAGAGAATAAACTTATAAAAGCTATGCTAAGAATAAGTTAAGCTAGACACAGTGGCTCATGTCTGTAAGCCTAGCATTTTGGGAGGCCAACTGGGAGGATTGCTTGAGGCCAGAATTTCGAGACCACCCTGGGCAACATAAGCAAGATCTTATCTCTACAAAAAAAAACTTTTTTTTAATTAGCTGGGTGTGGTGGTACATGCTTTTAGTCCCAGCTACACAGGAGGTTGAGGCAGGAGGATCCTGTGAGTCTCCAGAAAATCATGGCTGCAGTGAGCCGTGATTGTACTACTGCACTCCAGCATGGGCAACAGAGCAAGACCCTGTCCTCCAAAATAAATAAATAAATAAAAGTTAGGAAAAAAAAAGAACATATTAAGAATGAGAGCAGTGAGAGCAGTATTATAAGGGCAATGTCTAATAAAATAATTACATTTAAGTAGAACTTTTTTTTCCACAAATATTATATGTCTTACTATTAACAAGCAGTCTAGTAGGTACTGGAATATAAAACATTTCAGGGAATCTTGTAGTAAAAATATGTTAATCCAGGAGGTCGCATGACAACTTTCTCTATAAAATAGTTTATCATTTCATGCAACGTTTTACAAGAGTGACCACTGTCCATACCATAAGATATATGATAATTTTGGTAAAGGGGAAGGGGAGGTTTGTAAAGATATCAGAAAAACAAGATGCAAATCAATCTATCTGATTGTTTCTATATTTGCCTATATGTCATCTATCTATCTATCTACAATCTGTTATCAATTGTGATAGTTAATACTGAGTGTCAACTTAATTGGATTGAAGGATGCAAAGTATTGATCCTGGATGTGTCTGTGAGGATGTCAAAGGAAATTAACATTTAAGTCAGTGGGCTGGGAAAGGAAGACCACCCCCACCCCAATAACCTGGGTGGGCACCATCTAATGAGCTACCAGTATGGCTAGAGTATAAAGCAGGCAGAAAAATGTGTAAAGACTAGACTGGCCTAGCTTCCCAGCCTACATCTTTCTCCTGTACTGGATGCTTCCTGCCCTCAGGCATCAGACTCAAAGTTCTCCAGTTTTGGGACTCAGACTTGATGTCCTTGATCCTCAACTTACAGATGGCCTGTTGTGGGCCCTTGTGATCATGTGCGTTAATACATAATAAACTCCCCTTCATATATATAAATATATATATGTATATATGTAAACAATACATATCCTAATAGTTCTGTCTCTCTAAGAACCCTGACATTAATTTATCTATCTATGAAACAACAGAAATGAAAGATGCTAACTTTAGTCAGAAATGTAAAAAGCATTAAGCATATATAAAAATAATTTATGCATTTTTCAGGAAAGATATAATACACTCGTAGTTATTTTTCCAATGATGTAGGGTAATCTTATTTCTTTTTACAATTAATGGGTAAACATGATCTAGAATAGGTTTTGAAATTAAACAAATATACTGTTAGTTTCAAGTCTCAAACAAAAAGAACAGATGTTAGTATTTCAGAACCTAAGAGTAGAAGAAACCTTAACTTTGGTGCCATACTTTATATTATGTATTTAACAAATATAATAATGTACAATGAGGCAGGACTAGGACTCCGGTGAAGTAACTGATTGGTCAAATCTCAGCAATATGTAGTAATGTAATAATAAAAGGAGTATGACTTTGAAATCCTTGTAGCATTGACAAAGTACTAAGATGATTAAATGGTTTTGACGAATTTAGGAGAGACAAAGGTATGATAAAAGTAAGTTTTGGAGATCATAGTCACATTAGGTCTATAAAACTCTTGCACACACTTATTCAAAAGTCATTTGCAGTTTTTTTCTTCAAATTAAATGATAGTCCCAAAAATGCATTATTTTTTATATTTATTTTCAAAATTTAAATTAGTAGAACAAATTTTAAATATATAATTTTTTATTCTAATAAAATAGATTTTAAATTACTCCTTAGTCTATATTTAAGGTTTTTTTCTTTATATAAGGAAAAATAGTTCTGCATTTGTCATTCTTTCAGATGTCAAACAAGAAACTTTTGAACATAAAAGAAAAGCATATTATTTATTTTTGTGAAGACTTCCTATAATACTTTCTTTAATATTAAAGAAATTTTAGACTAAAATAAATTTGAATTTGGATATTAATATCCACACAACACTTGATTCCTTGGCCATTTGAATAAGGAACTTTCAACATAATTGCTCATGTTTTTGACAATGTCAGGGATCCCCTCCCACTTCACCAGTAATGAATAATAGGTAAAACATATTTCGGACATGTGAAGGTTTCTGCATTTAATGCCTTTGCTCTATTTACATACTTCATATAATGGCCAGTTTGTTCATAAATACATAACTAATGACTTACACAATAGTAGTGACAGCATTCCTAATTTCTTTCACTCCTTAGAAACCTTCATCACTACTAAATCCAAAAGATGTGAATGACCAAGTGTATTAGTCTTTTTTCATGGTACTATGAAGAAACATCTAAGATTGGGTAATTTGTAAAGAAAAGAGGTTTAATTGACTCACAGTTTTACATGACTGGGGAGGCCTCAGGAAACTTACAATCATGACAAAAAGCACCTTTTCACAGGACAAGAGAGAGAAATGAGTGCCCAGCAAAGGGGTAAGCCCCATCAGATCTCGTGAGAACTCACTATCACAAGAAAAGGATTGGGGAACTGCCCCATGATTCTAGTATGTCAACCTGGTCCCTCCCATGACACATGGGGACTATGGGAACTACAATTCAAGATAAAATTTGGATGGGGGCACAGTCAAATCATATCACCAAGTACATATAGTATTTATTCACTTTTCTCCTTAATTTCAATAAGCTTTCTATGGATTTGGTGGTACAATTATAAGGCAGATCCTTCACTTTAGGCAGACAAATTTACACAGATACATTGGCTGGTGGTGGATTTAATGCCTCTGTAAGTTGGATTGAGATGTGTGATAAAAAATTAGTAAATTCCCCCACATATCAATTTAATTGACATTTTTATGTAACCGCCATTATTTTATTGCAGTATTAGTTGCTTGTTTCATTACTCACTATAAAATAAACTGAGGATACACTGATCTTATTAAAAACTTATGCTTACAACAGTTTCTTCTTTATTATTCAAACTATTTAATTTAGAAATTGAATGCTTTTGAGGAGTAAACCATAAATTCACGAGTAGAAATATTTCCAGTTCATTCTCGTTTGCTCCAATGTGCAAAAACTTCAAAAAAATTTGCCTTTAATCATATATTTAATAGATTTGTCTATACTTTTAGCAGAAACTATTGTTTTATAAGAAATAAACTGTTTTCTACTGTGAATTTCATATAAATTTAATTTTCACTTGGTTTTGAGAGAACAGATGATAATTTAATAGCACATTTCTCCCCAATATGCAATAATATTAAGTGTACTTCACCTCTTTCATGGTTTTTGAATTTTCTAGAGTTTTGATTCCAATTATAAATTCCTTATGCTTTTATTTATTCTTTTCTATGATTGAAATTTTGTTTGAAGCAAGATAATGGCTTACCCGTTAGGTGACCATATGCCTCAATTTTCCTGAGACAGTCCCAGTTTATATCTATTATCTAGGCATCCATCCAGGTTAGCATTTTTTCCTCTAAATTTTGTGCTTAAAAAATAATTACTGTCATTATTAAATGCATAAAATAAGGCAGAATGACTTACACCTCTCTCCTATTTTTCCAGAATTTGCCACCTACTAGTTTGTGAGATGCATTTGCAGCAACAATTTGGTTAAATCTAAAAAGTGATCAAGAATAACCGTCTCTTATCTTTCAGTATTTTCTACATGCAATAGAGCAAGCAGCTCTCTTTTGAGGGCAACATGCTGAGCATGCAAAGATCAGATAGTTTAAGTTGGAAGACCAACAACTAGAAACAATTAACTCTTTCTGGTATTGGGTAGTAGTGAGGAAAGCATTTGTCAAGGCTACGCCAGATGTCCACTTAGGGTTCTCTCCAACTGTTTTGTGGCACATGCTGCAACCTAGAAGTTGCATGAATCCATCAGGTCACCAGTAGTTGAGATCAGAAGAAATGTACAGGTTACTTTTGCATGCAACTAGCCTGTAACTACAATGTTTATAGGAAATAAAGTCTGAGTAAATCTGTTGTTGACAATACAGAGTTGCGCTATCCAATAGGTATCCACTAGCTGTGACTACTTAAATTTAAAATAACCAAAATGAAAAAAACTAAAAATTGACTTTTTTAACCACAATTAACCCCATTTTAAGGGCACAATGACCCCATTTGGTTAATGGCTATGAATATTGATATAAAAAAGTATAACATGCAAAATTAAAGCAACTAAATATATAAGCAAATATTAACCGAACTGAAGAAAGAAATAGAAAGCTATATAATAATAGTAGGGGATTCCAGTGTCCCACTTTCAATAATGGATAAATCATCCAGGCAGAAAATCAATAAATAATATTGGACTTGAACAACACTATACAGCAAATGTATCCAACAAACATATACAGAGCATTTCATACAACAGCAGCAAAAATACACAATCTTTTCAAGTGAAAGTGGAACATTCTCCAGGAGACATCATATCCTTAGCCATAAAACTAGTCTTCACAGATTCAAGAAGACTGAACTCACATCAAGTATATTATTAGATCACATTAGTAAAAAACTAGAAATCAATAACATGAAGAAAATTGGAAAATTCACAAATAAAGGAAAATTAGACAATCTACAACTGCACAACCAATGAGTCAAACAAGAAATCAAAAGAGAAATCAAAAAGTATCTTTATAAAAAGAAAAATAAAAACACAACATGCCAAAAGTTATGAACTGTAACAAAAGCAGTTCTAAGGGGGAATATATGGTGATAAATGCCTACATTATGAAAGAAGAAAAATCTCAAATAACAACCTACCTTTACACTTCAGAGTGTTAGAAAAAGAACAAACTAAATCTGAGTTTAGCAAAAGGAAGAAAACAGTAATGCTCAGAGCAGAAATAATAAAATACAGACTAGAAAAACAATAGAAAACATCAAAGAAACTAAGAGTATGTTTTTGAAAAACTAAACAAAATTGAGAAAACTTTAGATAGATCAACTAAGAGAAAAAGTGCAAACAAATAAATGAAATCATTAATGAAAGAAGAGACATTGCAATTTATACCACAGAAATACAAAGAAACGTAAGAAACTACTATTAACTGCTTACAATAGCAAAGACATGGTATCAACCTAAATGCCCATCAACAGTAGACTGGATAAAGAAAATGTGTACATATTCACTGTGGAATACTATACAACCATAAAAAAAATGAGATTATGTCTTTTGCAGCAATGTGAATGAAGCTGGAGGCCATTATCCTAAGTGAACTAACACAGGAACAGAAAATCAAATCTATAAAAATTGTTTTAAAAAAAGTAAAAATAAGAAAATAAATAAAAAGTAAAAACTATTACAACTAATGAGCAAATTTAGTAAAGTTTCACTATACAAAATCAACATACAAAAATTAGTAGTATTTCTATACACTAATAACTAATTATCTGAAAAAAACCTGGAAAACAAACCTATTTACAATAGCTACAAATAAATAAAATATAAAATTTAGGAATAAATTTAACCAAGGAGGTTGAAAAAAATCTGTTCACTAAAAACTATAAAACATTAATGAAAGAAATTGAAGAAAACATAAATACATTTAAAAATATTCCAAGTTCATAGATTAAAGAATCACTATTACAATTAAATAACTATTTTTAAATGTTAAAATGTCCATACCACCCAAGCAATCTTACACTTTCTATAAAATTACCATCAAAATTTCAGTAATATTTTCACAAAAATAGAAAAACATAATCCTAAAATACACATGGAACCACAAAAAATACCAAATGGCCAGAATAACATTGAGCAAGAAGAACAAAGCTAAACTCATCACACTTCCTGATTCTAAGATTTGCTGCAAAGCTATAGTAATCAAAACAACACTTTACTGTTGTGAAAGCAGACATATAGACCAAAGAAATAGAACACATAGCTCAGAAACAAAGTAGTGCACTGATAAACAACTGACTGATCTTTGGCAAAGATGCCAAGAACAGACAATAGGGAAGGGACAGTCTCAAAAAATGGTGTTGGAAAAACTGGATATTCACATGCAAAAGAAAGAAATTGGACCGTTATCTCATACTATAATGGGAAAGGGCTTCTTGAAATTGGTCTGGGCAATGATTTCTTAGATATAATCCCAAAAGCACAGGCAACAGAAATAAAAATAGACAAGTGATATTGCATCAAACTAAATAGCTTCTGCATAGCAAAACAACCAGCAGAGTGAAGAGATAACTCATGAAATGGGAGAAAAATGTTTGTAAACCATATATCTGATAAGAAGTTAATATCCAAAATATATTAAGAACTCAACTCAATAGCAAGAAAACAAATAACCTGATTTTAAAATGGGCAAGATATACATATGCATTTCTCAAAGGAAGACGTAAAAATTGCCAAACAGGACATGGCAAAAGTCCGACATCATTAATCACCAGGGAAATGCAAACTAAAACCACAATGAGGTATCACATCACATTTGTTAGAATGACTCTCAGAAAAAAAACAAAAGATAAGTGTCAGTGACACTGTGGAGAAAAGAGGACCCTAGCCACTGGTGTTGGAAATGTAAAAGGGTACCACTATTATGAAACATAGTATGGATGTTTCTCAAAAAATTAAAATTAACTATCATATGATCCAGCAATCCTACTGCTGGATAGATATCCAAAGGATATGAAATCAGTATGGTGGAGATATATCTGCTTCCTACGTTTATTGTAGCATTATTCCCAATAGCAAAGACATGAAATCAACATGTGTCCCTTGATTAATGAATGGATAAAGAAATATGGTATATATACACAGTGGAATACTACTTAGCCTTTAAAAAGAAAGAAATCTTGTCATTCGTGACATCATGGATGAACCTAAAGGGCATTATATCAAGTGAAATAAGCCAGGAACAAAAAAACATAAATGCTGCATAAACTCACTTGTAAAAGGGATCTAAAAAAGTTGAACTCATAGAAGTGGAGAGTAAGATGGTGGTTATTAGAGATAGGAGGTAAAGGATTGAAAGCGTTAGAGAAATGTTGGTCAAAAGGTACAAAATTTCAGTTAGACAGAGGGAATAAATTCATTATAATATCCAGTGTTCTCACCACAAAAGAATGATAAGCATGTGAGGTAAAGCATATGGTAATTAGTTTTATTTAGCCATTGCACAATGTATACGCATATTGAAACATCATGTTGACATCATAAATATAAACAACTTTTATTTTTTAATTAAAAAATAAAGAACATCTTCATACACACACAAAAAATTAGACTTTATAATAAGAATATTATTATACAACTCTTTTCTTTATCTCTTCCATATCTAAGAGTAGAGTTATGATACATGGGACAGGTGTGTTGTACCTTCTCACCTTCAGTGTATGAAAATTGACCCATATCTGTAACATTTAGTGTTGGTATTCTAGTAGGTGTGAAGTGGTTACTCATTGTGACTTCACATTTCCTTAAGAGCTAAGACATTTTTCATGCACTTAAGCACTTTTTCACATACTGTTTGGTTATTTGTATATCTTCTTTGTGAAACATATTCTGTTTGTCTTTCGATTGGGTTATTCAAATTTTTTATTGTCTCCCTGGAGAAGTTCTTTATATGTTCTAATTATAAATCTTTCATAGTAGTTTTTTGCTTGTAAATTTTGATTAGTAGAAAATTTTAATTGTGATGACGTTCAAATTAACAAGATTCTTCCTTTATGGTTTGTGTTCTTTTTGTCTTCTCCAGGAAATTTTTGCCTATCCTGGGATTGTAAGTATATTACCTTATGTTTTCTTCTAGAAGCTTTATGATTCCATATTTTCCATTTAAGTCTATGAGCCATTTCCATTTCTTGTGTATGTATGGAATAACATAGGTGTTTTCTATAGAGATGTTCAATTGTTCCATCGGCATTTGTTAAAAAGACCTGCCTTTCCCAACTGAAATTTCATGGCATTTTTTCCAAAAATTGATCAATTCTGTATATGTGTATGTATTATAATCCCTTTATTCTATCTGTCTGCATTCCAAAACCACACTATATTCTTTCTTCTAGTTTTATATAAAATCTTGAAATCAGGTAATATAAGTCTTCCTTGTTAATTTTTAAAACTGGCTATTCTACATATGTGGCATCTTCATGTAAACTTTAGAACTAGCTTGTCTATTCCTTCAAAATAGCCTATAGGAGTCTGTACATAAATTTAGGTAAACTAACAATATTAAATTATCTAATCCACAAATGTAGTGTATCTCTCCATTTATCTAGAAACCAGTAGTAGCTGCTGTAAAATGTACATTGCTAAACATTGTTTTCTGCTTTCTCTCCATTGGGAGATATAAACCTTTAAGGACAATAACCTATAATCATAGCACAATAAATAATCCATAGTTGACAAGTAGCACAAAATAGCAGGTTAGACTCCAAGCTTTACCACTTATTAGCTGTATATCCTTGGGAAAATCCCTTGATCTTTCTGTTTTTCAGTTTTCATGTCTTTAAAGTGGGGGTAACAAAGCTCATAAAATTGTTTGGAGGATTAAATGAGTGAATCCACATGAAGCTCTTAGAATACTGTATGATATAAAGTAAGCCCACAGTAAATGTTAGCTACTAGTCTGGCCAATATTTTTATTCTTATCTTTATCTAATTACTTAACACTTCTCTCAGTTCATAGGTGTGGCAACATCTTAACCATCCTAAAGACATTTATCTCAAGAATCTTAAAAATTGATTTAAAAAGGTACTTCTTAACACTGTAGTGATAACAGTTTAGGTCCTTTTAATGAAGTCTAACGTTCTTAAAGATGACCAAGTAGCCGTTTTCAAAGGCTCTCTTTCAGTACCTCACATTGAAAAAGGTGAAGACAATTCTTGGATACCATCATCCAAGCTTCCATGTTCTTCAGTCATTGTTAAAAGAAAATCGCTCTTTCTGTGTATTAAATGCAATTAAGCCAAGCATTTTGCAAAGGACCTAGTGTCAAATCCAGCCAGGAAATAAATGTTTCCTTTTGGAAGTCTCATAGCCTCACTGAGGCCCATTCAACTTGGGATAAAATAATAACTATTCTAATAGAGTGAAGAGTAATATCAAATGCAAACACATTGGGAAGAAATGACAAACATCTGAAAAGGTGCCAGAACCAAAAATCCTGCCTGGAGTAAAGAGGAACCAGTGAATTTGTAAACACAGAAGTTGTCAACATTGCTCCATACTGCTTTGTAAATTGTAAAACGCCTGTGATGAAGTTGTGCCAAAAACAAGCATTTCAAAGTAACAGTTTACATTGTGTCTCTCCATGCATTGACTGTATTTACAGTATCACACAAGTAAGTATCCCAGAAATACCAGTGGGCTAGATTTTCCCAGATGTATATCTCTCTATGTGAACATGGCTTATATTTTTTTCTTATCAATGTAAATTAAGAAAAGTATTATAGAAAAATGACCATCCAAGTGAGTCGAATGGCAGAACTTCCACTAGTTTTGATAAAATTGAGGAATTTTCGAAAGGGCCCATCACATTTTCAGAAAAAAAGTAAATTATACTATCCCTTTTTTAAAAAAGAACTCCAAACATTTACTTGTTTTGGGAAGTATTATTTTCTATTAGACTTGTTTAATGAGGTAATTCCAAGTGACATATAAGGCTAATTTGTCTTTCCCTATGGGTTTTACTCTCTTAATTGTCTAATCTTTAATATTCTTAGTGAAAAAAGACCAGTATGGGTATCAGAAGTCTTATCTTCAGTGCCATTATGCAGAATAAACTTGGTCAAGTCACAAAAAATTTCTCTAAGCCTTAATTAGTTTATTTCTGTGATGAGAAATAAAAAATATCCATCCTCAGCATCTTTATACAGCAATCATGAATTTCACCTAAAAATTACAGGTATTTGAAAAGTAAGAAATGTAAGATGCTGAAAATGCTGCATTGCCCAGGGCCTGGCACATAGTGGCCACTCAATAAATATTTGTCAAGTAGATGATTACCTACCCAATAAATGATTTGCTACTAATATTTGAGAAAAATGGAGTAAAATTACTTCTCTACTCTCTGTTGAGAATTAATATTTTTGTAAAGTCAGTGCAACAGTGGGACAATCACTTAAATAATGTAGTTCTAAAATAAAATAATACAGATTGTCTAAAACAAAATAATACAGATTGTCCAAAATGGAATTTTTCCCTTCTTGGATCAATTTTCTGCATGAATTTAATTTGTAATTTCTTGTTCATCCACTTTAGATTTTTAGTGACTGTAAGATCAACATGAGACCCAATCAATGAGGAATTGATTCAGATGAAATATAACCAGAATGAATTTCTTCCAATGAACCATAGAATCAGAGAAGCGAGTCAGTCATTCTAGTACCAGATACAGATGAAATTAAAAAGGGGCAAGAGGAATCAGGAGATTAGTACATAGAGGGGTAAAAAAACAGTTGGCTGAGTATCTTCAGCAAAAATTTCAAAATATAGTAAAAACTAGGTAGAATATACACCAAGTAGGGTAGGCAGCCTGTGGTGACTTGGTTAGAGGCTCTTATTTATGGGATCACCTGAGCAGACAGCAATAGTCAGATAAAAATGGAAAGTGGTAGCCATATTTTCTGACCCGGAACAATAATTCCTATAAGAATTGGTGATAAGACAGGAGCCAGCGACTGAAGAAGTGGCATAAGCAGCAAGAAAGCCACTAACCAAGGCCTGTGACAGCAGCCCACACTGGGAAAATGGGAAAAAATTTACGACTGTACTGACTAGAGGATGGACAATAGACAATGGTCAAAGGCACCTTATTATATATCCTTTCAATGCAGCTCTGTTTCAGGCTTTGAGCTTGAGAAGCAAGAACTACAGAGGAGAGTTTTCCAGCCCAGTCTATAGTCTATGGTCAAGAATGGTGGACTACAGGCCAAGACAATCTTTTTCAAAAGAATTCCAAAAAATAGAACTTGCCCCAATGACTGGCTCCTATCATGATAGAAAGATTAGACAATAACAGGAAAATAATCATGGGTATTATACCAAATATGAGAGAAAAGGTCAAAAATAAGTATCCTCTAATAAGTCAATTAAAAAATTTCTCTCATTTACTTTTCTCAACTTTGTTCTAAAGAATAAAATGCCTTTGCTAGCAGCTAGTAATGACATTTATATTTTTGGATATCCCAAGCATATATTAATCAATAGCATGTCAACTGACTACTTATACCACAGAAACGTATTATTATTCAGTCATCCAGTGAACATTTGTTACTATCTTCAGAGAGACATTTTTGTATGGTAATTAATAATGCAAATTCTGGAGTCACATTGCCCGTGTCCTAATAGACGATCCACTGCTTACCAACTATGTGACTCTAAACAAATTATGTGGCCTCTCTGTCCCTTATTTTCCTAGTCTATCAAATGAGGCTAATAATAGTACTTGCCTCAATAATATTATTGGAATTAATATGTATTGTTACTTAGAATAGTACCAGGTACATGGTAAGCATTTTACATGTTGGCTCTCTATTATTATTATTATTATTGTGTTTAGCATATAGTCAAAAAATATTCATTGAGTGTCCTTTAGATTTGCTAGGTGTTACAAGCAAGATTCTCTGGAAATAGATACTGAGACAGTATTTGCTGTATAGGATATTTACAAGGACCTAACATAGCGGGAATGAAGGAGGAGGAGCCAGAATTGGGCAGAGGGAGAAGCTGAACTACAGCTCAGGCCAATCAAACCTTGGCCAATAGCACAGAATTCTGGAGTTTACATAGAACATAAAAATTGTCTCACCAAGAACTGACATGTTCAGATTTCCATGCCCCAACCATAATCAGTCAATAGACGGGCAAAGAAGTCCTGAATTGAACAAATATCTTGGTCCATGCCATATAACTAAATATTTGAAATTATAAATCAAATTAACAAACTGTCAAATGAAATATAATCTTCTCCATTCCACCTTGAGAAATACACATTGGAATAACCTGGAAGGCTGAGCTAAAAGTTAAAATTCTCAAATGCTCAAATTTCCCTCCACAGCATGGAGGGCTGGGAGAAAATTGACCTTTGTCTGGCCCCAACCCACATCCCTGTATCTTCTCATTCCTAGTTCTCATCCAAAATGTGAGGGGTCATAAGTCACAGGTATGGACTCCTGGTTGATGTCCAAGTTCAGTCCACCTTCCTTGAAAACAGTTGTCCTTTGGTCATATTTGGCTTGGAGTTGCACATAGCATCTGTCCTGCCTGCCCTGAAGAAGATAGAGCCAGGGAAGAAGGCCTGAGCAGAACTTGAGAGTGGGCTCAGCTCCTTGCAGGCAAGGAGTTCCAGAGTCTCTGGGACAGAGGCAGAAAGGGTGGGAACACAGAATCCTGTTAGCCTGGTAGACTCCTCATCCTCAGGAAGGGTTGCTGCCAGCTGAGGACTGCACTAGAGCCTTAGAGTATGTGGCCTGTGATAGGCACATCTCTTGTCCATATCCAATGAGGATCTGTGTGGCCAACAACCCAAACAAACAGTTTGCTAATTTCCTCAAGTTAAAGTAGAGCACATAATACCTCTTTCAAAGATGATGTGTGGGCCTAAAATAGAGTGGTGATTTTGAAAGCACTATATAAACTGTAAAGCAGTATTCAGATGTTAGCAGCTGTTATTATAGCCAGGCTTAGAAGAAAATGGAAATATTTCCAATTTGAGAACAGTAAACTCCTTCTACAGTCCTTCTGTAGAATTTAGACTTGAAAAATGAGAAGCGTATTGAAAGTCCAAAGGATGGACTGAACATGAGACAGAATTTCCAGCCAAAAGAATGACAGGAACAAAAGAATAGAGATAAGATATTATTGTGTGTTCCATAAAAAGCAAGTGGTCCAGACTTCCTGGGGTAGAGAACCTTTGCTCAGGCTAGTGTGATTTATGTTCAATGGAAAGGTGGACTGGGCAGAGACTGGGGTCAGGGATTGTGGGAGATGATGCGTGTGCGTGTGAAGAGTGGTTAAATACCAGTCTCAGAAGAATTACCAAGACATAGCTAAATTAGGAAAGTCTTTATATTTTCAGTTTCCGATTTTAAGAGTGATTTCCCAAGAATGGAGATGGTGATTAATCTTTTGCCTTATTTTTTTTTCTCTTCATTTTTCTACTTTGTTAAGATTTGAAACCTAGATTCAGCACTGAAGACACTAGAGATGTGAACTTAGGCACCTTATTTAACAACTCTGAGTCTCAATTTTCTCTTCCATAAAATGGAGATAAGCATACTCACATTACATATATGTCATGGAGCAGTATTCAGTTGTTAACTTCTTATTCATTTGGGCACATTTCCTACTGCCATTCATTCTTGTCTTTCTCACTCTGTTGCTTCCCTACTTTCTTGTTAAAAATGGCATTTATAGGTTTTCCCTTTCTCATTGCTTTAAAATTCTTGGAGAAAAATGCATAGATGAATGTTTTTAAAAAACATTTGTAAGCAAATGCTGGGCAAAGCATTTTGAGGGATGGGGAAACTTGGGAAGGCAAAAAAATTCAATCAGAGATAGAACTGGTCAAACACTGGGTTTGAGATTGTGCAACATGAGCTGTACTTGCACTGAAGTTTTACTCGTGATATGATTACAAACCATAACTCTTGTATCAAATTGATGCAATGTCAAAATATTTAGCGTAGTGCTTTGAATATCTGGCAAATATGCAGTTGGGAATAATCCTTATACCACATGGACTCTTTCAATACTTTATCCTTACCAATTTCTACCTTGCACTGGTTTACATAACTAGTTAACTCTCTGCCACCTTGCTCCTACTTGACCAAATGCCTTTGAAAGGCAGATTTGCATCTTGTTGGAAACACAAGAACGTGCCACTTTACCCTGCAAGTAATAATTATTAAATATGAACTAAACTCTTAGATAATTCTTTCCTAAAGTGTGAACTGTTTTCCAGACACCATGCTAGCTAATTATAATGCAACGGAAAGCATATTGGTGAAAATGCAAGGAAAAAGTGAAGAATGGAGTCTAACCCAGACTGAGAGACCTACTGTGGGAAGTGGGACCTGGGCTAATGCTAAATGATGAAGCATTTGGTTAGGTCGAGGTCTGAAGGAAAGATGGAGGAAGAAAGTTACAGGCTAAGGAGACAGCATAAGCAAAGACCAGAGAGGAAAAACAGCTGGATAATTCATATTCCTGAGTGCAGAGTACACTGTTGAAAAAATATAAAATATGACTTTAGAGCAACAGGAAAGGAGACTAGAGAGGAAGATAGTTCCTCCACCTTAGAGGATGGTACGCAGCATGTGAAGAACGTTAGAGTGTAATGTGCAGTCAATGAAGGAGAGGGTTAAGTAGAAGCATAGCATTGTCAAAATAGGCATAGAGCTGGCTGTTGTGTGCAATTTTGGATTTGAGACAGACAAGACTATTGGTAAAGGGGCCTGCAGTTACAGGCTATTATTGTAGTGTGGTTTGGAGATGGTGAGGGTTAAATCATGGCAGAGGAGAGTTTCAGTGTGAAAACTCTCACAGTAGAAAATAGAATGAGATTTTTAAGAATGGAAATTAGTGCTGGGCACGGTGGCTCATGCCTGTAATCCCAGCACTTTGGGAGGCTGAGGTGAGCGGATCACGAGGTCAAGAGATTGAGGTAATCTTGGCCAACATGGTGAAACCCTGTCTCTACTAAAAATACAAAAATTAGCTGTGCATTGTGGTGTGTGCCTGTAGCCCCAGCTACTCAGGAGGCTGAGGCAGGAGAATCACTTGAACCCAGGAGGCGGAGGTTGCAGTGAGCCAAGATTGTGCCACTGCTCTTCAGCCTGGCAACAGAGTAAGACTCCATCTCAAGAAAAAAAAAGAGTGAAAATTCAATGGACATGGAAATTAAGTGAATTTAGAAAAGAAAGGTCAAAAATAACTCACAGCCTTCTGATTATTTGCCAATGATTTCATCAAAAAATAAAGGAAGGAAATGTATTAAGAAAAATATGAGCTTTTTGGACACACTGAATTTTAAAGTAGGTCATGTTGATATGAATGTACAATGGGCAGCTAGCCATACTATGCTTTGGCTTGGAAAAGATCTGGGTTGGGATTGTAGTTACAGTATTATAAGCATATGTATGTGTAGTGATACATTAATAAAATACATGCTTACTATATTATAAGCACACATATATTAATAGGGGCTAAAGAAAATTACCCAGGAAATACATGATAAAACATGAACAGTGAGAACCGAATGGAAACTAAAGCATGGACAGATGAAGAAACACCCAGGAAAGAAAAAATAACAGTTGAGAAATCCAACGATTAATGTTTTGGAAGCCAGGAGTTGGAAAGTTTCAAAGAGTGAGTGATTAACAAGATTGAATGTCACAGAGATTAGATAATATGAAGACTGAAAACTATGAGTGGATTTGGGAATTGGCTTGTCATTATTGACTTTTGTAAGATCATTTTCAGAAAACTAGTTAAAGGTGGAAACTAAATTTCAATCCATTAAAGAGTCAATATAAGAAGAGTGAAATCTTGAGACAATAAAAATAGACTACTTTGATGAGAAGGGAGAGTTTGAATGAAAAAAGAGAGGTTGAAGAGAGTGATAACAACAGGGTGGCACAGAATTAATGGGGCTTTTTTAAGTTTTTGGATGGAGAAAAATTCAGCACTTTTAGAGGTTGGAATGATAATAGTAAAATTTAGCGGTATTTTAAAATAACTAAAATATTTTTAAACACATTATATGTGGGGCACTGCACTAGATGTTTATATGCATGATTTTATTTAATGCTTATGACAATTTTATACATAATTATTTTTACAAAGGAAGAGACTAAGTTTAATAAAGATTAAGAGAAACTGCTAATGATTAGAGAGTTAGTAAACAGTGAAGGTAGAATCTGAGCTTAGTCAGCCAAACATTACTCTGTAATGTTTCTAGAAGGAAAACAGACATTGAAGAGATGAGAGGAGAAAATGCTGAAAGGGCAGGTGAGACTGAATGAGGCCATGAGCACAGGTGTGATGGCTACGCTTAAGATGAAGGAAAGATAGAACATTCTCTGAGACTTAAGAGGGGATAAAAGGAAGGGTTTTAGATGTATTTGTTTGTAGCTCTGGAGCAAAAAGTAAAGGATAAGTTTCTTTGTATCCCAATTTTGTCAATGGAGTGATGGAACATGGTCCATGGCTTAGAGTAAAGGCATGGGAGCTGAGAGACTTAGAAAAGTGATGAAGACCTATAACAGATATTTGAAGGAAAGGGAAGAAGGTAATTGATCAAGTTCAAGTGAAAGAGTAAGAAATGGCCTTGAAAGAAAATATTAATCATCAGCATGGCTGTATTTCTGTTAGCAGGACTAAGCTTCATGGGTATAAAGAATGAGTAGGCAGTAAACTTTGGGAAGCCAAGGTAAAAGGATCACTTGAGCTCAGGAATTCAAGACCAGCCTAAGCAACATGGCAACATCCCATCTCTACAAAAATTAGCCATGTGTTGTGATGCCCACCTGTAGTTCCAGCAGTCCCAGTTACTTTAGAGACTGAAGTGGGAAGATCAATTGAGCTCTGGAGGTTGAGGATGCAGTGAGCTGTGATTGTTCCAGTGCACTCCAGCTGGGGCCACAGAGTGAAATCTTGTCTTAAATAAACAAATAAAGCAAGTATGAGTGGACAAACCTCTTCTTTAGTGAGCCAGAGAGGCTGTGTGGTCCCTAAAGTCTCTGTTGCAACTAGCCAACTCTACCTTTGTGATGTAAAAGCTATCATAGAAAACGTGTAAATTAATAAGCATGGATGTGTTCTAATAAAACTTTATCCATGGACACTGAAAGCTAAATTTCATATAATTTTCATGTGCCATAAAATATCCTTTGAATTTTTTCAATGATTAAAAAATGTAAAATCCACTCTTAGCTTGCAGGTTATAAGAAAAGTGGTGGGATTAACTTGACCATAATTTGCTGACCCCTGGGTATGTAGTACAGAAGTTGGACTATATATTTGATCTAGGGCTGGGGTTTTGCTTATCCAGAGTAGTAGATAGTACAAAAGAACAAAGAATATTAGTGTGTCAGTCATTTGCCTGCTGTTCTTAGATCACTTCCTGTCCTTCCTCTGCTCTGCAAGGAATTACATTTTCTAGGTTCCCTAGCGCACTGATTTTAGGTACATTTAGTCAATAGGGAGGCTCTGGTGGAAGATGGTGGCAGGGGAGCAAAATGGTTGAATAATTAAGTTTTCATTTTTTAGCTTCAAACCCACTCTTTTATAGTCTGCCCTGTTATGCTGAACTTCTAACTCCACAACTCTGTTTCTCGTTTGCCAGGAGACTCCTGTTAGAGTTTGTAAATAGGGAATGCAAGGAGAATCCTGTAAGGCAGTAAAAGGGAAAGCAGCTGAGTTCCTTCCTATTTGCTTTCTGTCAGTGACAGCATGACCACAGCAATGATTTTTCATTCCAAATGTGGCAGTTTCTTCAGGTAGCCATTGATTCTGAGTTCCAGGTTTTTGTTTGTTATTTTTGTTTTAGACACTTCCAGAAACAGTCTCATCACACTCCATCAAAAATCCAGATCAAGGAGGCAAGCAGTTCCTCCTCAGAGATCTGAGTTCCAGCCCACCGAGACCTTTGCCTTGGCCCCTGAGATTGTAGCAGCAGCTAGCCATTACTTTATTTGTCCCCAATTCAGAAGACAATTTCAGCCCTGCATTATCTGTCTACGAGTACCTAGGTTCCAATACTCCTAACTTCTTTCTTTTCTTCCCCTGGCCCTAGGATTAGTGGTGCTTTCTTCAGTTACTATCTCTGTACTGTCTCAGTGTTCCCTCTTTAGTATTTCAGTACTTCAATACCTGCATGTCCAATTGCCTCTATTATATTACCTCTGTTAAAAATAATTGGCATTGGTTCTCTTTTTTCTGACTGTACTCAATTGTACATAGCACAGGGCTATTTTTCTCTCTTGCTCTGCTTTGGCGTTTCTAGAAGCAGCTGCATCTTCTCCAACTCTTTCTGCACATTACCTCCCTTCATAATACCAGCTCTGCCAAGCAACCCTCTCCATGATTTTACTTCTCTTCAATAAACTTTGACTTCTGGATGACAGAAATGCTACTCTTTCATGCTTTCTCTCCAGCCCTGAGGGTGCTGGTGACTTCCTATTTTTGCTAATATGAGCTGTGGCACTGCCCCTTATTTGTGTTTTCAACTCATCTACACATGTCATTATGCTTTATTAAATCCCATGTGTTTTAAATGTCTAGTATGGCTTCTGTTTTCTCGACTGTACCCAGATTTATACACCAGTGAAAGTATAGCTTAGATGATCAGTCATGAGTTTCAGGGTAGAAAGGAGAGAGAGAGACTAGAAAGGGTTTATTAGAGTGTAAGAACATATAGAAATCACAATAATGACAATCTAATGGGGTCAAATAATTGTGCCTTGGGAATAATAATAAGCAAACTGCAGACAATGAGAGGTGTCAGAATGTGAGATATTTCAGATTTGTTTTAGAATAATAAAAATATTATTTAATGGGTTTTATATTAAACTTATTTAAGAAAGTTTTATTTTGAAGTGAGGAAACCAACTCAAGCATCTAGAGAAAATAGGAATAAAACTGCTTCTTTGCAAAGTCAATTTTAAATGAACATTAAAATTGTTATTTTTCAGCTTTATCAAATTGTCAATTAAAACATATTGAAAAGGAAACTGCTGCCTGCTCTTACCAGATGTTCTGCAAATATTCAGCATCATTTTAAATGTATTAAGTTACTATGGAAAAGCAGTGCTGGACCTCAAAGTTATTTCACTTGCCAATTTTTTAAAAATTGGAAACAAATTTTATATGTCGATTATTATAGCTAATTTTAATTAACTTTTTAAACAAATTACTATTTTGTTTAAACTTTATTATAGGATATCACTAGATACTAGTAGTAAAGCCAGATACTATTATAAAATCAGAATTAATATTTCTGATAATTTATAATTTGTAATTCTGATTTTCTCATCCTTTAATAGGAAAGGCTTGTAGTAATTCTGCATTGATTGACAGGTGACATAATAACACAAGTTATTTTGTTAAATGAAAGATTTTATTTCTGAGTTTACCAAAGTGTTTGACCTACTGCATATTATTTTATGTATCTCTATTGACTTCTCTGCAACATTAGACAAGTAGATGATCTGCTTTTCACTGAGCCTCCAGGGTACCACACTCCCTTGCTTTTCCCCTTGCTTTTTAAATCTATATTCAAATTCATTCTCTTTTCCCAAATCCATTCATATTGATGTGTCCAATTCACTGCTCTGGACCTTTCTCTCTTCTAGCTATACTTATTCCCTAGAGAATCTCATTTAGCTTCTTGACTTTAAATGCCATCCACATACCTCACACCAACCCAAACTATATCTTTATCTTTAACCCATGCCTCCCTTTTGAACACTACACTTGTTTACCAGGCTGACTAGCTGGCATTTCCACTTTCAGGTCTAACTGATGTCTAAAGTGGAAACTGTCTAGATTAGAGCTCTTTATACCTGCTCCACTTATAGCCTACCCTACCTCCACTGATGGTAGCAACTTTCTCCTTTCCATTCTTTGGCCCAAAAACTTCAGAGTTATTCTTGAGTATTCTCTTTTTCTTATGGTACATTTCTAATCCATCAACATATCTTACTGACTGTGCCTTCAAAATTCATCTAAAATTTGAGCATGTTTCACCATCTCAGTGTTTCCATCTTAGTCTCAGTCACCATCATTCTTTATCTAGATTACTTCAGTAGTCTCCCAAAAGGACTCCACGTTTCTAGTATTGCCCTCACCCCTGCTCTTTATAGTTTCTTTTTCTATAGAAAAAAAGAATGCAACCAAAGTGATACTTTTTAAATTAGATAATGTCATTCTTCTGATTAAACTTTCCTGTGGCTTCCTGCTATGGTCTGAATGTTTGTATCCCCCCAGAATTCATATCTTGAAATCCTAATTACCAAAGTGATGATAGTAGAAAGTGGGACCTTTGGGAGGTGATTAGGTCATAGGAGATGAACTCACATAAAAGGGAACAGTGCCTTTATAAAAAAGACTCTCAAAAGGCCCCTCATCCCTTCTACCATGTGAGGACACAGAGAGAAGGCACATTTAGGAAACAGAAAGTGGACTTTCACATATTTAATTGGCTGGTACCTTGATTTTCTACTTTTCAGCCTCCAGAACTGTAATAAATTTCTGTTGTAAGCCACTCAGTCTATGGTATTTTGTTATTGCAACCCAAATTGAATAAGCACTTCCCATTCCCCTTATAGTTAAGGCTGAAGTCCTTACCGTGATCTGAGAGTGGTACAACCTCTGCCTCCTCCCATCACTCTGTAACTGCTGCTTCTCTCCCCCTTCTTCCCTCCTTTCCAGTTACCCACTACCTTACTATTCCTCTTTTCCAGAACTATTCACTGAGATGCTAATATGCTAATATGAGATGCTAAGATGAGACAATAGGATATTTCCTTGAATCCCAGGCTAAGGATTGATTCTTATCTATATAACCATAAAATGAAGTACATCTTTCTTTAAAAAAGAACAAATAAAAAAAGAACTCCTTTGTGTTCTCTTAGCTTTATCATTAAAATGGCAAAAAAATAATGAGAAAATGATAGGAGCGGTAATAAGATTATAAATAATGAGTGGGAATTATGTCAATATTATAAGAGTTTTCTTAAGTACACTAGATATACTAACTGATCTTCAATAATGTGCAAGCTGCATATTAAAAACTGTGTGAAACGTAAAGACCCCTGACTCTATCCTTGAAAAGTACATAATTGTGTATATAAACAGCTACTAATATAGATGGGAAGTTGTTAGTGACTTGAGACCAATATAGACAAGTGTAATGGAGGTTAAGAAGAAACAGGAGGAAAGAAGAATTTGGAAAACTTCAAGGAGAATTTAAGTAGGCTTTTAAACAAGGTTTAGAATTAGAAATGCACAGATTGTGGGGTAGGAGGGAGAATGGATCTTCCAGGCAAAAAAGAGGAGAAATATTTTTAAAGTAATTAGAAGGCTAAAATAAAGTAAGCCTTGTTTGGCCAGTTGTGAGTAGATTTATATAGCAGTCATTATCCATAAATATAAATATGTAAATTTGCCTTCATTTATTTGAAGGGCCATTTTGAATCATTTTATAATATTCCCAGTTTTTTAGTACTTGTGTCAGTCTTAGGCTTCTTTGTCCCCAAAGGGTCTCCCTGTCCTTCCCCTGCTTCGTCTGCAATTCAGGACTGACCCCAACCGGCCAGGCTGAAAATAATTCTTAGACTCCTGCATCAATTGACTTCTGTCCAAGTTTAGCCATTAGGATGTGCAAGTAGAAGAATGAGAGTAACAGGGAGGAAGAAATCAGAGTACTCTCCTTTCCCTCTCTTTCTGGAACACTAACTGTGGTAGCAAATATGTTTCCATAGTGATTTCTTTCTTTTTAGGCCCTCTAGGCAGGCCTAGGTGGTTCCAGCTTCCACCAGGTGATGTCATCATTGCGTCTGTTAGAACTACTTCCTGTTTTTGTCTCTTCTCTCTAGGCTCATGAAGGAGTTCCTATTTTTCGATATTTGGATTGCTTCGCCATCTCCGTAAAATTTGCAACTCTCCTATCACTGATAAAATCAACCCCTTGCTTTAAATTGTTTCCATTACGAATCATTGAAGTGCTTTCCTCTTTGCTGGCTATACCTGACCCCGAATGATTCAGTAATTATTATAGTGAAGCAGGAAAGGCTGCAAACAAACCTCTGGAACACCGAACTGGAAAGGAAGCGGTGATTTATTCGGCTGGGAGCTGCGGTGGGCCTGAATGCCCTAATAACCGAGCTCCACAACTAGGAAATCCTGTCCCCTTTTAAAGGCTCACAATCTTAGAAATTACATGTGAAAAGGTCTTGATCCATGAATTAAGCATGGGGTACATGACTCAGGTGGGGGTCTGATTGTGTTTAATCAAAAACAATGCCTTCTGGAAAGATTCCTCCATACTGTGTCTGCTATCCATAGGGGTGCAATTAAGGGTGGCTCCCAGTCTGCTAGGTTTTGCCTCTCCTATTAAAATGCAATGCAGAAGACTAGGTGGAAGTGGCATTAGAATCTTAGGAGGATTAACGGTCATTAAGGGTCTCCTTCCTCACTGGTATCTGTTATGGCCTAAGGTGTCACCCACAAAATTTATATGTCGAAGACCTAACCCTTAGTTCCTTAGAATGTGACTATATTGGGAGATAGGGATGAAATGAAACAGGTAAGATAAAGTCATATCAATGGTCCTAGTCCAATATGACTGACATCCCTAAAGAAAGAGGAGATTAGGACAAAAACACACACATGGTAAAGACCACATAAAAATAAAGAGGAGAGCTGGCCACCTATAACACAACTAGAGGCCTCAGACGAAACTTTTTCATGTTAGCAAAGTGTATTTTCTGTATTCTAAATTAATCAGAATTATTCTACATATAATCTGTTGAATGTGATACTCAGAAAGACATACAACTGCGTGTAGCCACAAAAAAGCCATGGACTTTCCTTCCTTTTAGGGCAATCTGCTTAACTATGCCCAGAATAGATGCAGCAGAAAAAAATATATAGTAATAATCATTAGACTTTCATAGTTATTTTTAAATGCATATACATCCAACTGAAAGAAGAGATTTAGAATATTTGACTTGGAAGAGGAAATAACTAAGATAAAACAGGAGAAAGAAAAATGGCTATTCCAAAAAACCGAAGAAGAACTCCTCACTGACTCATTCTAGGAAGCCAAAATAACTCTGATACCAAAATCTGGTAAAGATATAACAAAAAAAGAAAACTACATGCCATATCCATAAGAGACAGACAGAAAAATCCTCAACAAAATACTAGCAAACTGAATCCAGCAGCACATCAAAAAGTTAATTCACCATGATCAAGTAGGCTTTATTTCTGGGATGCAAGGTTGGTTTTACGTATGTAAATTGATAAATGTGATTCAACACATAAACAGAATTAAAAACAAAACCATATGACAATTTCAAAGGCAGAAAAAGCCTTTAATGATATCCAACATCTCATGACAAAAACCCTCAAACAGACGAGGGATTGAAAGAACGTACCTCAAAATGATAAGCGCTATCTATGATAAATGTATAGCCAAAATCATGCTTAATAATCAAAACCTGGAAGCATTCCTCTTGAGAAGTGGAACTAGACAAGGATGCCTACTCTCACCATTCCTATTCAACACAGTGCTGGAAGTCCTATCCAGGGAAATCAGGCAAGAGAATGAAATAAAAGCCATCCAAAAAGGAAAGAAGAAGTCCAACTATTTCTTTTTGCAGGTGATATGATTCTATACATAGAAAACCCTGAAGACTCTGCTAAAAGGCTGCTGGAACTAATAAGTGACTTCAATAGAGTTTCAGGATTCAAAAATTAATATAGAAAAATCAGTGGCATTTCTATACACTAATAATAGTCAAGCTAAGAGTCAAGTTGAGAACACAACCCTATTTACAATAGTCACATATAAAAAAAAAAATCTTGAAGTACATCCAACCAAGGAACTGAAAGATCTCTACAAAAAGATCTACATAAGACTCCTGAAAGAAATCATGGAGAACACAAACAAATCAAAAAAACAGTCCATGTTAATGAATTGGAGGAACCAATATCATTAAAAATGATTATACTACCCAAAGCAATCTACAGATGCAACACTATTCAGATCAAATGACAAGTGTAATTTTCCACAGAACTAGGAAAAAACTATTCTAAAATTCATGTGGAACCAAAAGAAAAAAAAAACCAACCCTCAAATAGTCAACAATTCTAAGTAAAACTGTCCTAAGCAAAAAAAAAAAAAAAAAAAAAAAAGTCAGAGGCAGGCTGGGCATGGTGGCATATGCCTGTCATTCCAGCACTTTGGGAGGTCAAGGAGGATGGATCACTTAAGGTCAGGAGTTCAATACCATCCTGGCCACCATGGCGAAAACCCATCTCTACCAAAAAGAAATACAAAAATTAGCTGGGTGTGGTGGTGTGCACCTGTAGTCCCAACCACTCAGGAGGCAGAAGCAGGAGAATCTCTTGAATCGGGAGGCTGAGGTCGCAATAAGCCAAGATTGCACCACTACACTCCAGCCTGGGAGACAAAGTGAGACTCTATCTCAAACAACAACAAAAAGAATGGAGCCAGAGGCATCACATTACCCAACTTCAAACTATTCTATGAGGTTATAGTAATTAAAACATCATGGTGCTTGTTAAAAACATAACAAAACATGAAACAGCACTTAGACCAAAAGAACAGGATAGAGAACCCAGAATTAAGGTAACACACTGATAACCATCTGATCTTCAACAAAGTTGACAAAAATAATAAGCAATGAGGAAAGACCTCCCTACTCAATAAATGGTGCTGGGATGGCTGGCTATTCATATGCAGAAGAATAAAACTGGACCCCCACCTAACACCATATATACTCAAGATGGATTAAAGACTTAAACATAAGACCTTAAGCTATAAAAATCCTAGAGGAAATCTAGGAAACACCCTTCTCAGCATCAGCCTTGGCAAATCGTTTATAGGTATGTCTTCAAAAGCAATTGCAATAAAAACAAAAATTGAGAAATGATATCTATTAATAATTTAACTAAAGAGCTTCTGCATGGAAAAAGTAACTATCAGCAGAGTAAACAACCTACAGAATGGGGGAAAATTTTTGCAAACTATATAGCCAACAAAGGTCTAATATCAATATCAACAAAGAACATAGGCAAAAAACACACAACCCCTTACAAAGTGGACAAAGAACACGAACAGACACTTTTCAAAATAAAATATACACACAGCCAACATGCAGATGAAAAAAAATGTTCAACATCACTAATCATTAGAGAAATGCAAATCAAAACTACAATGAGGTACCACCATCTCTTACCAGTTAGAATGGCTATTACTAAAAAGTCAAAAAATAACAGATGTTGGTATGCTGTGGAGAAAAGGGAACACATATATACTGCTGGAGGGAATGTAAATTACTTCAGCCATGTGGAGAGCAGCTTGGAGATTTCTGAAAGAACTAAAAATAGAACAATCATTTCACCCAGAAACCCATTATTGGGTATATATCCAAAGGAAAACAAGTCATTCTACCAAAAAGACACATGCACCCCTATGTTCAAGACAGCATTATTCACAATAGCAAAGATATGGAATCAACCTAGGTGCCTACCAATGGTGGATTGGATAAAGAAAATGTGGTACATATACACCATCGAATACTACGCAGCCATAAAAAGTAACAAAATTATGTCCTTTGCAGTAGCACGGATGCAGCTAGAGGATGTTATCCTAAGCAAATTCATGTAAAAACAGAAAACCTACTACCATACGTTTTCACTTTTAAGTGGGAGCTAAACATTGGATACATAACCATAAAGAGGGTAACAACAGACACTAAGGACTATAAGAGGGCAAAGGTTAACTAGATGGGCAAGGGTTGAAAAACTACCTATTGTGTACTGTACTCAATTGTACCCCAAACCTCAGAAATATACCATTGTAAAAAACCTGCACTTGTACTTCCTGAATCTAAAATAAAAGTTGAAAAGCTGGAAAAAAGAAAAATAGCAAGAAAAACAGAAGCAAAACTGTCAGTCTTCCACCTGCAGTTATACTTGATCTTAACCATTCGTTCCCTTCTAAAAGGTATTATGATTTGCTATTCATTTACTTTTATTTCCTCAGTTTTTGTGTGGCTTACCCCCTAGAACCTCACTAAGGCAAACATTGTGTCTGTCTAGAGGAATTGCATTCCAGAAACTAGCCCAGCAACTATTAAATAGATGATATTTAGTAAGTATTTTTAAATGAATGAAAGAAGTAAAAAAGCAGAAGAGCAAAAATATAGATTATTATTCTTGTGCATAATTAACCACTGAGATTACAAAATGCATAAAGCAATCCCTTCCCATCAGGTATCTTACACTGTAATAGAGAAAAAAGAATATAAGATGTAAAAAGGAATCGAGAGTGCTGAATGAAGAGACATTGCATGCCTCAGAAGTTCACAGGAAGAGCAAGGAGTACTGATAGATGAAATTACTAAGGATATCTATAACTAGCCAACAAAAAGAAAAGAAAACATTGGGATTCTTCATCATGATCAACCTCTGAATGTTTTCCATACTGCAAAAACCATCAGAGTTTCTCTAATATGCTATTTCATGTCAAACCCTAGCTGTCACAGTGAAAGAATTACACTTTCAACACTCGGTGAAACCAGGGGTCGGCAGGAAGTCTCAGTCACTTCAATGATGACCACCTGCAAGACCCTTTAGGATATCACTGAATCCCTGGCCTCTGTAGGTCTATTAGCCCACCTGATGAAAAGGAGGAATCGCAGGGTACCTGGTGCTCTGAAGTATGCTACTCCTGTCCCCTCAGGCTGACTGGAGTGCCCATCTGCCTTAGTTTTCAACAACTGCAAAGAAGCCCAGCATGCAGGGAATGAAATATCTACTGGGTAAGGGGGACTGTCAATTCTTAAAATGCTTGTCAGTTCGTACAACTGCCTCTAAGGGTCTGAGGTAATTTTTATGCACCGTGGAAAAATATTTTCAACCTAAGTCCAAACATTTGGCAACTTCCTACACAGCATTATTTAGTACCATTAAGTATGATGATTTTCTAATTTTATTACATTTTAAGATGACTTTTTATTTCTATTTGCTGCTTTTTGCTATATTTTCAGCTGATAAAGCATTAGGCCAATACGTATGTCTCCTAGTATTGAGATTACTTATGATTAATGAACATTATCAGTAAATATGTATTAAAATAACAAATATACAATGAGTTGTAAGAAAAGCCAGGCTTTTCTTGAACTCCTGAACCCCTGATCCGCCCTCCTCGGCCTCCCAAAGTGCTGGGATCATAGCTCGCACCCAGCTGGACAATTCATTTCATTCTACAAATATGCAATGAGTTATATTTGTTATTTTAATACATATTTACTAATAATGTTTATTAATCATGAATAATCTCAATACATTACATACATCATGTAATGTACATGGCTCTATCAATGTAACAATTCTAATAATAGCTGTTGGGAGGACACCAGTAACCCATTTCATCATTTCAAATCATATTTAATCACTTGGCCAATTCATTTCATTTTTTGCGTTTTTTTGAGATGGTGTCTCGCCCTGTTGCCCAGGCTAGAGTGCAATGGTGCAATCTCAGCTCACTGCAACCTCCGCTTCCTGGGTTCAAGCGATTATCCTGCCTCAGCCTCCTGAGTAGCTGGGATTACAGACATGCCCCGCCATGGCTGGCTATTTTGTTTTTTTTTTGTTTTGTTTTGTTTTTGTATCTTTAGTAAAGACAGGGTTTCACCATGTAGGCCAGGCTGTTCTTGAACTCCTGACCTCATGATCCACACTCCTTGGCATCTCAAAGAGCTGGGATCATAGGTGTGAGCCACCATGCCCAGCCAGCCAATTCATTTCATTCTAAACACTGCAGCAAGATAACACAGAAATCGATATATAGATCTTGCCTTGTACTATTAAACGTAATTTTCTGCCATTTGCCATCTCTGCAAAATTAAATTTACATGTTTCCCCTAAACTGAATAAAAATTGGTAAAATGATGGGCTCTAGTCTACTGAAGAATAGTTTTTCCATGTATGACTTAACTGTTTTGGTAGATTCAGAAAATTTCCAGGGTCACCCTAGTAATTTATTTTAATCTGCCTAATTGTCAGAAATAAAGTAGTAAATATTCCAAAATATTCAGCATTATCCTGAACTGCTTTGTTGTCCATTTTAGGATATCCTTTAAAAATTCACATTGCTCCATAGGAACTCTAAAACAGTGTCTTCATTTATTTGTGCCTCCAGTAGGAATGGTGACCTCTGGAACAGTCACCTGAAGATCACCTGAGAGTTGCAGGATAATTATATGGTGATGCAAATGCCAAGATTTTTCCCCAAATCTGATAAAGCCTGAAAGTTGGTTGGGTTATCCAACTGTCTATCAATAAATAATATCTATTAAATGGTTCTACATGCCTGGCTTGATGTTAGTAATGGGTGACCAAGACAGACAGGGAGCTGCCTTCATGGGGCTTACATTCTAAACAATTAATTCAAATGTAACAAACGTAAGAAAATAGAAGAACTTGGTACAATGAGAAATTATAGCAAGGCAATTTAACTACAGCGAAGGGCTCAAGAAAGGTTTATTTGAGGAGGGAAAATGAGCTGAAGTTACTTTGGAAAATACATAGTATAGAGAAGAAGGAGGAATGTCCAAAAGGTAAGTCAGCATATGGTTCCAGACTACTGGAACAAATTACCAAGCATGTGGCTATTTATCAGTAGACAGTGGATTGTGTCCATATCATCTAACTGAGAGAACAGAACTCTATCATTCTTTAGAACAAAATACAAAATAGAAGTCTCTGTTCCACCCATGACTACTTTTTTGCAAATTATCTAGATCTAAAATGAGACACATCGCTAACTCAGGTGACAGAATCTACACCTAGGTCAGGACTTCATGGTAACATTCACTTTTAGTGACAGAATATTATATATGCAATAGAAGAAAAGCCTAACACCATCCTGCTCCCCAAACAGCAGCTGTCTCTCAAAGCACCATCAAAACCTGTCTAGTCATTACCTGAATGAAAGTTGGCAACCCTAATTTACACATTACCTTTTAGGGTCATTAACATTTTTTAAATAATACTATCAAAATGATTGACTCTTGAACACAATTTTGCCTTCATTAACTTAAAATAAAATAAAAATCAAGTGCCATCAGAAAATATTTTTTTAAATCATTAAGTGTTAAGGAGAAGGGGAGTTTCTTTAGAGATTACCTAAATTTTGCCACTGAAAAAATAAAGCCAGAGAGGTGATTTGACTTGTTAAAGATCATAAAGCTAAAAAAATAAATAAATAAAATAAAAATTTAAAAAGATCATAAAGATAGAGTCAAACTGGAACTAAATTCTAATTCTTATTCTGATATAGTTTTCACAATTGATATAGATATTTGTTAAGTTATCCATATTTTTTCTCTCAAGCAAATGGAATAATGACTGGATATAGACCAGCAACCATAATTGGGAAAGGTCTACTGGTCGATTTATTAATTAGGATTCTCTTATGTGACAACTGTAATTTTATAAAATAGTTAAAATGAGATTTTAGCATTAATAATAGTAATCATGTGGGTTTGAGTCACAATTTGCAGTGATCATAAGCAATGACTATAAGAAACTAGAGATCAAACTGTGACAGCAAAATCTGTTTAAATATGGCTTTAATGATGACCCAGTGACAATAATCCCAATATTCCCAATTCAGTTTCACCTCCACATTCTGTAGCTTCTTTATCCATTTTGTTGACATATGCAAACAACATTACACAAAAAGCGCAAGGAAATCTTTCCATCACATTGCCTTAACACACTTGTTCTGTCAAATATGTGCAGGCATTTCACACAAAACCCACTAGAAAAATACTCTGCTTTACTTCACTAAAGGCAAATTCGATGCTTAAGAAAAGGCCACAGTCACTGATTCAAGTGGCAGCACTCTGTCCCACATCCCTTTCACAGAGCATCTGTATTCTCTGGGTCTCGGGCAAGCAACGTGAGCAAAACAATCTTTTGTTCTTCTACATCTCTTCTTCTCCATCCAGGTAAGAAGCTGTAGAGTTACACGGTAGATAATAAGTGGTTGGAATCCAAAAAATGACACCTTCCATCTGCAGGAGTGGCTATTTTCTCACTTAGTCAGCAAAATGAACCATAGTCTGCCTTGAAAATGATACACATTCCCCTCCCCATCTCCAACATACACAGACACAGACACACATTCCAAGGAAAGGTTTAAACCTTGTTTGTTTTTTTCCTCTCTCTCTCAAAAAAAAAAAAAAAAAAAGATAGAGATGGGCAAGAATGAGCATCTTTCACATTCTGCATTTTCAGAGTAAGTATCCAATGCAACTTGCCATGATAACTAAATTTATTATTAACTGTGTATTTCATGATGTTAGTGACAATATGTTAATGTGATTTTTCACGTCCTCCTGCAGTGAACAGATGGCTCCTTTTACTTTACTTTCCACATCAAGTGTGATTATTTCTTGGTGCCAAAAGCCACCTGCCGCTCCTCGGTCTCCAGTCTAATTTTTTATGTTGGTAAAACACAGCAGGACTTGTTATCAGTTGGATGGCGTCTTAATAAAAGGAGACATGCCAACATATTGACATCATGTTCAAGGGGAAATTTCAGCCCCTTCAAACCTTAGCCCCTTTTTCCCACCTCCTTTCAAAAAGTGAAGGAAGAAAATGAAAAAAAATAAATAAATAAAAACCAAATGCAAAGATCCCATCAGTTTCAAGATGTTTGATTACAATTATTGGGCCTAGAGCCAAGATGCTGAATTGGTCTCCCTTTGTTCCGAAACCCAAGCACCTCACTCAGGGCTCTGATCTTTCATCCTGTGTAATGATAATTAGCTGTAACATATTCCAAAGTCAAATGCAAGCAGGAATACATTAACATTGAGATCAGTGTCAGGGCAGTTTTCACTGGGAAAATGACAAAGAACACACACACACACACACAATCAATCAATCAATCAAACATTTCAAGATTCAAATATTCATAAAATCACTTTCAGATCTGTGAATATTAAACTCATTGGCTTGTCTGTCATGTAACCTAATATGCCAAGGGCTCCTAATGTGGATGCAGTGGCTCCCACGGCCCATGCATAACAGAGAAAACACGAGTAATAAACCGTGGTAGCTTGCTTTAATTTTTCCTTTCTTCATTACAACAAAGAGGGACAGTACGTTAGGTGATTTGTGGTCCAAGAAGAGGTCTTCCAGGCGATTGGATGGCATGGCTCTCAACAGCTGGTCCAGCACATTTGGGAACAGCATGTAGAAAAATGCATCAGTGTTTTGAAGATTACCAACTGTGATGATGCATTGGTTATGACACAGTCTAAAAAAGTCAGATTTGCTAGCCACAAACTATATAAATGAATGCTCTCACCATCACGATACATGCTCTCAAATTCAAGGCTAGGTTAAGTCCAGATTTGGTGAAATGTAAACTTTCCACTAATTCCCACTCTTGAGATTGAAAAGATGAGCAGCCTTCTTAGACGTATGCAATTTCTTGCTGAGCCAAGACATTAAACAGGCAGCTGGTTTCCTAGAATTTAAAAAGTTTATAAAAAGCAGAAGATGCTTGTAATAAAAGTACAACTATCTTAATAAAATAATATTATGCATTAATAAAAATAACACATAAGTAATGGTTTTCTTGGGATGAACAACTATAATTAGATTATTCTGCCACAGAATCTCTCAAATTGATGTAAACATAACTGAATTTTTTATTCCATTCACTCAACTGTCCCACTAAACAAAAGAAGCTGTTTGAAATAGGTCTGTTTGTACTGTTTTGCAGCTTGATTAGCTTTCATTTGCATTACACTTTCCTAACATTTTATTATGAAAATTTGAAAACATATATAAAGTTGAAACAACTTTATCAACCTCACATCTACCACATAGATTATATAATTATCATTATCATATTATTATACTACTTTTATCATATCTTTCTATAATCCAATCCTCTATCTCTTCATTAATCCATCCTATTATATCAGATTGAAAAGTGAATCCAGATGTGGTGGCTCACGCCTGTAATCCTAGCACTTTGGGAAGATGAAGTGGGTGGATCACCTGAGATTGGGAGTTCAAAACCAGCCTGGCCAATATGGTGAAACTCTGTCCTTAATAAAAATACAAAAAAATTACCTGAAAAGATAGTGGCTTTCATTTAAATTCCTTAGGTTTTTTTTTTTTTTTTTTTTTTTTTTTTTTTTTTTTGGTTGTTGTTGTTGTTGTTGTTAAAGTACTGTTTATCTAAAACATGCACAGGAAAATACATCATTAAGACAAGTACATTTGGCTGGTAGTGTTCTTAACTTAAAGGTTATAATAAGGACAGAAAGAATATTTGTTGCATCACTATACCATGGCTTACAAAACCTCTCAAAACATATTCACCATGTTTCTCACTGAATGAGTAAATTTTAAATGTTACAATGTGGGTATTATTTAAAACCTTCAAAACTAAGTGGCTGCACTTTAGAAGAGTAGACTTAAAGGTAAATGAATAATATACAAAGTCAAGTATGTTAACAACTCTATTTTTAACAATCCCATATAAAAAGACTTTTTGAAGAAAATGCCTGATACATTTTTTTGTTGTTGTTTGGACTATTCTGAATAGTTCTTAATGTTTGAATATTCTTTTTTTTTTTTTTTGAGACGGAGTTTCGCTCTTGTTTCCCAGGCTGGAGTGCAGTGGCACGATCTCGGCTCACCGCAACCTCCACCTCCTGGGTTCAGGCAATTCTCCTGCCT
The DNA here is from genome assembly GCF_009761245.1 of Sapajus apella. Lineage (NCBI taxonomy): Eukaryota > Metazoa > Chordata > Mammalia > Primates > Cebidae > Sapajus > Sapajus apella. The sequence continues at coordinate 18,408,126 of NW_022436985.1, forward strand.
CAGCCTCCTGAGTAGCTGGGATTACAGGCACACGCCACCATGCCCAGCTAATTTTTTGTATTTTTAGTAGAGACGGGGTTTCACCATGTTGACCAGGATGGTCTCGATCTCTTGACCTCGTGATCCACCCGCCTCGGCCTCCCAAAGTGCTGGGATTACAGGCTTGAGCCACCGCGCCCAGCTGTTTGAATATTCTTAATGTTCACCATTAAAGCATTTATGTTTTTGTGAAATATAATACAAATGAAATAAGAATTTTCTTGTAAAATTGAATGCCTTCACAAATAAGGTAATGCCAACAAATATTTCAGAAGTGCTTAAATCCTATATTATAGTATAAAGAAGCTATTATAGACTACCAAAAGCTTTTGCTTAGTTGGTTTTGTTTTGTTTTTAAAACAAAAAAGATAGTGGCTTTCATTTGAACTCCTTAGTTTTTGTTTGTTTAAAGTACTGTTTATCAGCCTTGGTTAAACCCATCAGCAGTTTGCAATTACTGTACATCAATTTGGTCAACTCACTTTTTTTTTTTTTTTTTTTTTTTTTTTTTTTTTTTTTTTTTTTTTTT
>NW_022436985.1:18408793-18620356 GCF_009761245.1 Sapajus apella
AGGAGTCTCACTCTGTAACCAGGCTGGAGTGCAGTGGCACAATCTCAGCTAACTGCAACCTCTGCCTCCTGCGTTCAAGAGATTCTCCTGCCTCAGGCTCCCAAGTAACTGGGACTACAGGCACGTGCCCCACACCCGGCTAACTTTTTGTATTTTTAGGAGAGATGGGTTTTCACCGTGTTAGCCAGGATGGTCTCGATCTCTTGACCTTGTGATCTGCCCACCTCAGCCTCCCAAACTGCTGGGATTATAGGCGTGAGCCACCACTCCCAGCCAGTTTGATTATCTTTCTAAACTAAATTGAGACACTTATTATCTGATTATTTAGTGGCTACAATTTATTATCAGTGAGACTACTATGTAAAGCAGTTCTTTATAAGAAGAACTGATTATTTTATAAATAAGATGTTGTATTAAAGACAAAATACTTAAAATATTCCCAGACTCAAAAACTAATGGAATTAAGAACAATTGTTTTAAATATTGGTGTGGCCAGTGAGAGAAGATATAGAAAAGAAGTTTCGGGTCAAATCTTTTTATAGTTTATGTTAATCTGTACACACAATGTTTACTCTTGACAAATACTTGGGAAGAAAAAGTTAAAACAATGTAAATACAAATTTGTTCCATGTAAACGAAGACATATTATGGTTAACTGGCATATGGGTAAATGTGACCTCTAAAGTTTTGCTTAGAGAAACTTTGATAGAATTTTAAAAACAAAGACACAACCAGAAAAATCTGATCCAGTTTTTAATGATTGCCATAACTTGCTTCACAAATTAAGTCTGGATGTTATTTCTTTCTCTGACTTCATAATATTTCCTGAAGGGTTTTTGCTTAAATAAAAAATACGACCCAATTAAAATAGTGAAATAACAATATCATAATTTTGATGTTATTTTCTATCTTGTTCTATTTGGTTTTACAAAAGACAAATGAGCCTTATCCTTGAGCTAATTCAGAAATGTAGCATATGCCCTAATATACAAAATTGCCATTCATTGACTGTATATTCAACACATTTTAATTAGTGATTAAATAAATCTTTATTCGCCAACTTTACAGCTAATCTGAAATTTTAAGTTTCCATTTAGTGGAATTCCACTCTGTAGTAAAAAGGATTTGATTTACCTTTTCATCTCAAACAATAAAAAACGGGATAAAAAATAGATGAAATAGTTCACATACGGTGCAAAATATATAACAACAGTTCACAAAACACTGGATATCAGGGAATGAAAGACGGAAATTCCTAAGAGGTGAGAAACAAGTGACATGGCTACTCTGATTTCCCCAGCTTAGTTTCTTGAGAGAGTTTCGAGGCCACAGCACCGACAGGGAACCCAATTGGAACCCAGTGGAAACCTATGGCAAAGAGATTAAGCTGAGAGCCCAGAGTAACTGACGAAGTTAAACTCTGCCAGGCATAGTACTGAATAAAAGAGTTGCACAGAGAGGGAACTCCAGGGAGCTTTAGAGAGTCCCCCAGTGACTATTCAGCTGGGTATTGATCAGCTAATGTATATGAGAAAACTACTGAGGCTAATGAAATATGCACATGAAAAGGCTAGAGATAACAGAATCCAGTGGTCACCTAAGACTGGGAGGAATTACTGTTCCAAACCCATGCACGCTTCATTTTTCAGGGGTGTTGGGTACAGTACATAGAAAGATCTTTTCACAGTAAAGAGGAATAAATAGCCCCAGATCAAGCACTGTGCTTGTCCCATCTAACAAATCTTAAAGGCAAGATGCAAAAGAATTGCACTGTTTCCAAGTAATATATCTGCATTCCAAAACAAAACTCAAGACCATTTATAGTAATACAAACATATCAAGTACCCAGTCAGGTAAAATTCACAATGTCTGGCATCTAATTAAAACTTATCAGCCATGAAAAAAAAAAAAAAAAAAGAAAGAAACCAGGAAATACAAGCCGTAATAAGGAGATAAACAATCAATCAAAATTGAACCAGAAAGGACACAGATGTTAGAATTGCAGAAAATGAAATTAAAAGTGATTCCAACTATATTCCATGTGTTCAGAAAGCTAAGTAGATGTTTAAAAACCCAAATTGAGCTTCTTAGGGATGAACACTACAAAATGTGAGGTGAGAAGTACATCGGATGAATTAATAGCAGAGAAGACATTGGAGAAGAAAAGATTAGTGAACTTGAAAAGACAGCAACAGAAACTATCTGAAATCAAGCACAAAAAGAAAAAGGTAATTGTAATGAGCAGGGCATCATTGGAGTCCCTAAGAGACAAAAGAGAACACATTTGAAGAAATAATGGGTCTAAAGCTTTCCAAATTTGATGAAACCTATAAACCTACAGATTCAAGTAGCTCAGTAAACCCCAAGCAAAGAAAACTACTCCAAGGCACTTCATGATCAAAATGAGCAAAATCACTGATAAAGAGAAAAACTCCAAAGACAGAAAAACAGTCATGTTAAAAATAACAGCAAAGTTCCCATCTGAAACAGCAAGAGAGAAGATGGTAGAGCAACAGCTCCGAGGTTCAGAAACTTAAAAAATACGTCAAATAGAATTCTATACTCAGAGAAAATATCTTTATATATTAATATGAAATATATTTCAAATGTTAAAATTTGGAAGAATTCATCGCCAGTAGACCTATGCTGTTAAGAAGGAAAATGATAACATAGAGATATAGATCCACACAAAAGAATGAACACGGGTAACTGTGACTACATCGATAAATATATGATTTTTTTAACTTAAATCTTAAAACAACTGAGGGGCTGGGGGCAGGGCCTGGGCCGGAGGGGAGGGGTAAGAAGGCGCAGCGCCAGTTAAACGGCAAAGGTTGCCTTGAGCCTGCGCCCTGTGCTCCTGACTGGCTGCGCTCCCCGCCCCCAGCACCACCGTCGCCTGGGAAACCATCCCAGAGCTGCTGAGCCGACCCACTGCTGTCATGGCAGCCCCCAAGAAAGCAGTTGTGGGGCCGTTGGTGGGATCCGTGGTCCAGGGCACCAACTCCACTCGCTTTCTGGTTTTCAGTTCAAAAACAGCGGAACTACTTAGTCATCACAGAGTGGAATTAACACAAGAGTTCCCAAAAGAAGGCTGGGTGGAACAAGACCCTAAGGAAATTCTTCAGTCTGTCTATGAGTGTATAGCGAGAACGTGTGAGAAACTTGACGAACTGGATATTGATATATCCAACATAAAAGCTGTTGGTGTCAGCAATCAGAGAGAAACCACTGTAATCTGGGACAAGTTAACTGGAGAGCCTCTCTACAATGCTGTGGTGTGGCTTGATCTAAGAACCCAGGCTACCGTTGAGGATCTTAGTAAAAAAATTCCAGGAAACAACAACTTCGTCAAGTCTAAGACAGGCCTCCCACTTAGCACTTACTTCAGTGCAGTAAAACTTCGTTGGCTGCTTGACAATGTGAGAAACGTCCAAAAGGCTGTTGAAGAAGATAGAGCCCTTTTTGGTACCATTGATTCATGGCTTATCTGGAGTTTAACAGGAGGAGTTAATGGAGGTGTGCATTGCACAGATGTAACAAATGCAAGTAGGACAATGCTTTTTAATATCCATTCTTTGGAATGGGATAAAGAGCTCTGTGACTTTTTTGAAATTCCAATGGGCATTCTTCCAAATGTCTTTAGTTCATCTGAGATCTATGGCATAATTCAAGCTGGGGCCCTGGAAGGTGTGCCAATATCTGGGTGTTTGGGGGACCAATGTGCTGCACTGGTAGGACAAATGTGCCTCCAAGAAGGACAAGCCAAAAACACCTATGGAACAGGTTGCTTCTTACTATGTAATACAGGTCGTAAATGTGTGTTTTCTGAACATGGCCTTCTGACCACAGTAGCTTACAAACTAGGCAGAGAGAAACCAGTATATTATGCGCTGGAAGGTTCTGTTGCTATTGCAGGTGCTGTTATTCGTTGGCTAAGAGACAATCTTGGAATTATAGAGACCTCAAGAGACATTGAAAAACTTGCTAAAGAAGTAGGAACTTCTTACGGCTGTTACTTTGTCCCAGCCTTTTCGGGGTTATATGCACCTTATTGGGAGCCCAGTGCAAGAGGGATACTCTGTGGTCTCACTCAGTTTACCAATAAATGTCACATTGCTTTTGCTGCATTAGAAGCTGTTTGTTTCCAAACTCGAGAGATTTTGGAAGCCATGAACCGTGACTGTGGAGTTCCACTTCGTCATCTGCAGGTAGATGGAGGAATGACCAAAAACAACGTTCTTATGCAACTACAAGCAGATATTTTGCATATTCCAGTAATAAAGTCCTTTATGCCTGAAACAACTGCACTAGGAGCTGCCATGGCAGCAGGAGCTGCAGAAGGAGTAAATGTTTGGAGTCTGGAACCCCAGGCTTTTTCAGTTCTCAGGATGGAACGATTTGAACCACAGATCCAGGCCACAGAAAGTGAAATTCGTTATGCTACATGGAAGAAAGCTGTAATGATGTCAATGGGTTGGGTTACCAGTCAGTCTCCTGAAAGTAGTGATTCTTCTATCTTCTCTAGTTTGCCTTTGGGATTTTTTATAGTGAGTAGCATGGTAATACTAATTGGAGCAAGATATATCTCGGGTATACCATAATAATACCAACCATCAAGTCCCAAGATGTAAACATTTTACATAATGAAAGAATACAGCAGTTCTGCCTCTTAATGTAATAACACTATTATAGACTCTTATTTTGTTTATACACCACCTGCTACATGACCCATGAAAACCCTAGACTTGTGATCTGAAATAAAGAAAATACGTTAGAAGAGCACTCTAGAAATATTTGGTTTTTTAACATTGACACAGTTGGGCCAGCCATCTTGAAGGCTGACCCCCTCCATTGCTATAACATTCTGCCCCATTCTTTCCAAAAATATAGGCTATTCAGATTGTACACATGGAATCTTTTTATCAAATATACTCTAACACTTATGGACCCAGATTTGGCTCTTGTGTTACACACACTTGATTTAAGAGCTGTAATTAATTTGCTAGAATTAAGGGACTTTTTGGCATTGGTACTCTTGTTTTTAATAGCCTACAAGTCCTCCTTTCTACGTATTAGAGAGATTACATCTTCACTGAATGTTTAATGGAAATATTTCCTGAATTCTTACAATAGACATTTAGTATTCTCATAGCTTAGATATTTTCCTGAAAAATATTAGCCAAATTGAAACTTGTCAGACAATTTACATGATCTCAGTAATTACTATTTCACGGAATTAGTCTGTGAATCCTATAGGGACAGGGACACTATTTCCCTTTTTTATATCATGTCTATATCATATAGAGTAGCTCATTTATAGATTAAAAGTGCATTGTAGTCAGTAGATTTTAACATAAATGGTCCTAAGTGAACCACTACATATAAATACTTTAAGATAAACAGCTATATACATTTTGAGGCAATGTGTATACGTATTATTTATCAGGAGAAACTTACAAAGGCAAATTTAAGTATGTTTTATGCTGATACAAAAAGTGTACTATGATTGCAACAATACTTCTTATAACTTACCTTTTTATTTAATATATTAACTGGATATATGCTGGGAAAAAACACTGGAATGTTGCAGCAAATACTGCTTTCAAGTAGGAAAAAACAAATGGCTGTTCAAACAGAAATAACAATATAGTATGAAGTTTAAGTATGCATAAAAGAAAACAATAGCAAAGAAAGGGATAAATGAAGTTGTAGTAATTTGAGACTCATATACTGTGAGTGAAATGATATAATATCACTTAAAGTTACACTGATAAAGACATACATTATAAATCCTGAAATCAAAACAAATGTTGTAATTAAAAATATAGATTAGAACTATGAAAATATTAAATTAATTCTAAAGAAGATACAAAGCAGATATAGAAAATAGAAAACAATGAAAAAAATGGGAGAATTGATTAACCAAAAGTTGGTTCATTCATAGCTTGAATATGATGAACTTTTAGCCTCCATGACTAGAAAAAAAGGAGAGAAGACAAAAATTATCAGTGTCAGGAATGAGAATGACATTACTACTGCAGGTCCTATAGGCTATCAAGGATAGCAAAATGAGAATATAGAAATATCATGAAAACTTTATGCCAGTAAATTTGATGACTTGGATAAGATGAACAAATTCATTGGAAAACACGAACTTCTAAAACTCAGGAAAATATAGATAAGGAGAATGGTTCTATATCTCTTAAAAATATTGAATTTCTAGTTTAAACCCCCCCCCTTACAAAGAAAACCTCAAGCTCAAGAAGCTCCTCTTACACTTATAAGAAAGAAATACCCATTCTACACAAATTTATCCAGAAGACTGAAAAGAAGGGAATGTTCTCAAACTCATTCTACAAGGCCAGGTTTATAGCTTTATCCTGGTTGCAGCACCAGGAAAAAAGATGTCCCAAGAAAAAACAACTGCAAACCAGTATCTGTCATAAACATGGATGCAAATATTCTAAACAAAATTTGAGCAAAGTTGGCTTATCAATATTTTAAAAGAATAATACATAATGACCAAGTGAGGGAATGTAACAATAGGATAATGAATCAGCATAATTAGAAAAATCAACGTACTTCACCTGATTAACAAACTGAAAAAGAAAATCTACGTGAGATAGAAACCACACAGTAACCCAATACATAAAAACAAAACAAAACAAAACAAAAACTGACTTTATCATATACTAGTAAAGATGTGGAAGAACTTATCTTTCATATGTTTTTTTTGTGAAAATGTAAAATAGTATAAGTGTTTTGGAAAACAGTTTGAGAATTTCTTCAAAAGTTAAATATACGTATGATCCTAGGTGTCTACCCAAGAGAAATGAGAATATATGTCCCTACAAAGACTTGTTCACAGGACTTATTATGGCCAAAAGCTGTATGCAACTCAAATGGCCATCAACAGGTAAAAAGATAAACAAACTATAATACATCCAGACACTGGGATACTATTCAGCAACAAAAAGAAATGAACTATTAATAAACACTATAACATAGATGAATTTCAAAATAATTAAAGGAGATAAGCCAGTTGAAAAGAGTATATTCATAGTGTATGATCCTGTTCTTAGAAAATTCAAAGTATTGTACAGTGTCAGAAAGCAGATCAGTGGCTGCCTGGCAACTGGGGGAGGGGTGATAAGAAATCGGCAGGAAGGCTTAGGAGGCATGATTTTAAAGGGGCACAAAGAAAATTTGGGAGGGTGATAAATACATTTTTATAGCAATTATGGTGGTGGTGTTGAGGGTAAATATACATATGTCAAAATTAATCAAATCAAACACTTTAAATATTTGCAGTCAATAATACCTTAGCAAAACTATTTTTAAAAGGAGAAAGTTACCTTCAAACTCTGAAGGAATATAGCCAAAGTTTATTCAAGTAGCTTAATCCCACTCTTTATTACGCATACTGATGTATCCTCACTGAGTCTGCAGTGAGCTAGCATGGGGTGTACCAGTTCCTCTCTAGCAGGTCTGTGAGCTCTATTTGAAGTAATTTGTGTGATTAGGCTGGAGAAGTACATGATAATGTCTAGTATCATTTAAAACAAATTAATTTCTCATTTCACTTATCTGGTCATAATTCTCCATCTGGGACCTATTCCAAATGACCTTATGAAGAGTTACAAACAAAGATATCATAAGAAAATTGGAAATAAAAGTCCTCAAACTCAACATCTCACTCTCATTCCTTCCATATGCACATTCCTGTGCTTATCAGCATAACTTTTTTAGGTATCTTTGCCTTTAAAAGTCTCATTTTCTTAATTTAAGTCTTATGGCATTGGTAAATTATAATACTTTGCCCCAAGGCTATATAGGAGCTTCTGTATTTTTTATTATAAAATTATCTAACTAATAATTTTTCTATATTGCCACTAAGCAGAACTACATGGTGAAATTATGATGATGGGGTCTCACTGCATGCATGTTATGAAACAGCAAGTCATCGTTTAATGTCAGGCATATGTCCGAGTGAGCGAGCATGAGCTGGAACACTAACCAGGAGAAAGAAAAGCATCTAATTCTGATGCTATTTTCCAAGGAGGCATTTTGTGAATTTACGCTGTGGCTGAAAGGGGAGGAGGTCAGTAAGAAAGAATAATGAAAGAGAGAAAAATTTAGGGGACAGGAAGAGAGAGAGAGGAGGAGGAGAAGAGAAACAAGGTGAGGAAGGGAAAGAAATGTTAAAGGTATCTGAAAAGAAGTCAGAGATACTATTAAATCTAATTAAAAACACCTCATGTGACATCAATGTAGAGCCAGCACTAAACAGCTAGATCATTTCTAACTGAGCTCTGGGAATAGAAGCTATATACACTGCACTGAGAGACAGAAGCATCTCCCCCTTCCCACCGCACTCAGAATCTGAATTATTATCTGTTTGTACCTGATTTCTGCTGCTGCTCATATTGTCATTTTGATATTAATATTCATAATCTACCAAGGAACCTATTGTTTCACTCGTGGTAAGTCCTCATTCTCAGTGCATGAGTCTAAATGTTACATTATATAATCCTTATTTTGGTGGGACATTATGTATCAACTCTATGACTGCTCTATATGGAAAATTTGCTTCCAAGCCCCTTTTTTTTTTTTTTTTTTTTTAAATCTTGTGAACTAGTAAGATCCCCTAGGGTAATCTTCCTGCAACATCTAGAATAAATACAATACTGTCTCAGTAAGTCACCTACTTTAACATCTCACCGAAATGACAGCTCTATAGTCTATTCCAATAGTTTCAATCACTACAAAATTAATAAACTTAATATTTAAATAGTCCGCATCGTTTCCATCAACAACTTTTACAACTCAATTTATTTGAGCCTTGGAGAAATTGCATGTGATCCTTGTTCTCTATGTGTTTAGCATAGATTATACTTTATTATTATATCTGCCCTCAACAAAATGATTTATTTTAGAAAAGAAAACAAGAGATGGGCTTGACCTTTGGTGGCAAAAAAACAGAGGGTGATAAGACTGTATTATTAATCTCATATTAAACTATCTATGAAATTCAGTTTACTGTTAAAAAAAAACAAAAACAAACCTTTCTTATATTCAGTTATCAGAGTATGTTTTTCAAGTGTCATAGGAAAGTCAAGTTTGGAAAACATTTATAATGCCAAAAATAGTAAGGAAACACTATACCATCTATACTAGTAGCTTTGAGAGAGAGCTGAGCAAAACCAAGTCAAAAATGTTCTAGTGACTGCAGAAAATGATAACTCTGTTTTGTTTAGATGTTTCTCTAAACAGAGGTAGACAATATGCTTAATTGCACCTCCCTGCTTCCACCTTTGTACTGCCTCAGCAATGTGACAAGAGCAGGGGATGAATAGACACCCTGAGAAGGAATCTTTAATTAGGGTCTCGCTCCGGTCTCTCATCTCTCTGTCTCTCCTCTGAGAAAAAGTTTGTCTGGTCTCAAGTACAGTTCACCTAATCAACTGATCACTTCTTCCATATTCTATTTCAAAAAGATCATAGATATTTGCCAGTAGCTCAGTTTTACAATTAACAACATTGAGGAAAATTACAAGAAACTCATCTTCACAACCCAAAAATGTTATAGTGTTAGTATTTAGGAGATGATTCATCAGGCTAATATGATTAGTTCTAAAGAGTTTAGTAGTCTCAAAAATACAGTGTTCTCAAAGAAAATTCCAAGGCTACATTCACGTGCCAGAAGAGGTTGGAGTTAGGTAAGGCTCAAGAGACCATCTAATCCAACATCATCTAATAGAAACAAGTAGGTGAAAATTTTAAGTCACTTACTAGATGTCCTTAAAACATGTTGAAAGAAAGATTAGAAAAAAAGTTTTTAGACTTTTAATGTTCCTTTAGTTTTACCCAATTGATAGTGCTTTTCTTGGATTACATCTACCTACATCACATACTTTCTAACAAATGAAAGTAAAGGCAATAAAAACCATTTATTAGATTTCTTATGAAACTTCAGTAATGTCTTGACCAATTAATAATTTAGGCACATTCACATACTCATACACACATACAAATTTTATGGCCCATTAAGCAAGACACATTCTGGAAGATTCTGAACTATAATGAAATCATTCTCTGTTCACTCATGATTTTCTATTCCTGAAAAAAAAAAATGTTTACAGATTATCTGGGGAGTCATTTCTTTAGTTCACAAAATGTGCCAGAACTAGGCAAGTGAATTGGCAGGTGTATCATTCTTTTCTAGATACAAAGCTTGTTACTAACTTTCATAACATTTGTTTCCTTTCAGATTTACCTAGTTCATCCCTTCCTATCCAAAAGAGAAGGAAATTTCCTTTTCCTTCTTTTCCTCCTCATCTCCTTCTTTTGCCTTCTTCATTCTCCTTTTTGTCTTTTTCTTTTTTCTGACACAAATTCATAGAGTCATATCATATGGTATTTACTACTCATATTCACAAACATCAAAAGGATGGCAATCTGTTTAATATCCTGCAGATGAACATGCGCTAAAAAGTGGCATTGGCAATCGGGCACTTGCTGCCCACTGGGCACCAAGCAGCGATGTGCTAAAAATTTGGCGTGCTGTTCCACAGAGAAGAATGACATTCATTGCAGTTGTATGAAAAACAAATTATCTACCAAATGTTTGCCTCAATAAGCACTTGGACAATCATTTGTCTGTCTTTCATTCATCCCTTCACAGCCTCTACACTTCAGCTGTAGTCAATGTCCAATACTTTGCTCATTTGTATTTGTGTTCCTCTCTCATTTGCGTCTGTGAGTTCACTACAGTTTCACTTGCTTATACCAGCCCCAACATGTATTATGAGAATCCTGCAGTGCCCAAATAAGAGAAACAATGACAAAAACAGAATACTTGTGTAGCATCTCATGGTGTCTCATTTTTGTCATGTAACATATAGCCAATACAGGAGAACTACAGGTGTTTCCTTTTCATTTTCCAGATGTCAAAGACTGTTATAAGTTAACCTATGATTCAGAAAGAGAAACGTTTACATTTAAAACATATCCCATTGTAGTTCATTTTACTCCTATAGCAGAATACCTGACACTGAGTAATTTATAATAAACAGAAATTTATTGGCTCACAGTTTAGGAAAAAGGGAAATCAAGGGGCCAACATCTTGTGAAGGTCTTCTTGCTGTGATGTTGCATGGTGGAAGGCAGAAGGTAAGAGGAAACAAGAGAGGGGACAAATTTGCCCTTTTATAATAGCACCAGTCCCACTAATCAGGGTGGAGCCCTCATAGCCTAATCACCTCTCCAAGGTCCCACCTCTTAAGACAGTTACAATGGCAATTAAATTTCAGCATCCTCTTTGGAGAAAGTGAACATTGAAACAATAGCATATACCTCATGAATTCTAGCTGGAAATGAGAAATCATAGGTGTCAGACCCCTTATCTTAAAGATTTATAAACTGGGTTGCAGAGGAAGTTATGGTTCCAGGTCCAAGGATTGGTTTGTGCCTGATAATGCAGGGATTAGAACCCAGGGGAGCTTTCTTCTATACCACACTGCCAATTTTCTTCAAAGATTTCAATTATAAGAATAAAATCAATTTTCTCTAAGCTCATATATGGAGAGATTTGTAAATGCAGTAATAATCATACAGGGGTTTCCCTCCAACATTCAGTTAAGTCCTGAGGAAAGAGTTGTGTCAGGTGAACTGAATTTAAAATTACTTTTGTCTTCTTTCCCCTTCATTCACATTCTTTTAGTTCAGGCATCACTATTATCCACTGCCTGATATAGTACAATAAATGGTTATCTTGTCCCGTCTCTAATTTATCCTCAATATTTTCACTATGATTCTCCCTCCATTCCCATTCACTCCCCTTCTAGTCTCTGGCATTGTTGGATTTTTAACATCATTTTCCCCCCTGGTCCACAGATTCAGCTTGGAAAGATTACAACCCCTCAGCTTATGACCCCCAGAAAGTCCCTGATCTTCTTAAGACAGAGCCTTCTAGGCTTTCCCATGCTTTTCAAAAAGGAAAATCCAAACTCCAGCTTCACGTTCTCTCAAAGCCCTCCTAGTTGTTTTCATGGATGTTTCCTGAGCATCTTCTTCCCTAGTTCTTGCTCATCAGCATAACGCTTGTGGGCTCTTTGATGTTGCCACAGGTGTTCTTAATAATCGCAGATCTGAATGGTCAAGGCAACAATTCATGACTCCAGGAAAGGGAGGTGGGAAAAATGCAAGGCACAGAATGGGCAAAAATATTTGTAAATAATATATCTGATGAGGGATTAATATCTAGAATATATAAATAAATCCTACCACTCAATAACAAGAAAAAACCCAACCAAATTAAAAAATGAGGAATCATCTTTAATAGACATTTCTCTAAAGAAGATATACAAATAGCCAGTAAAAACAGGAAAAGATGCTGAACATCATTAGTCATTAGGGAAATGCAAATCACAATTACAGAAAGATACTATGTGAACGACTATTTAATTTTTTAAAAAAACAGAAGTGTTGGAGAGGATGTGGAAAAATTAAAATCTTTGTGCATTGCTAGTGGTAACATAAAATGTTACAGTTGTTGTGGAAGACAGTACGGCAGTTCCTCAAAAAGTAAACATAGAATTACCATGAGTAAGTAATTTCGCTTCTAACTATGTACCCAAAAGAACTGAAGACATGGGCTCAAACAGATATATGTACATCAATGTTCATAGTAACATTATTCACAATAGCCAAAATCTGGAAGCAACACAAATGTTTGTGGAAAAATTAATGAGTAAACAAAATCTGCTATGTACAATCAATGAAATACTATTCAACCTTAAAAAGGAGTGGGATGCTGACATTTCCTACAGCATGGATGAGCCTTGAGAACAATATACTAAGTGAAATAAGTCACACACCAAAAGACAAATACTGTGTGACTCTATTTATAAGAGGTGCCTGGAACAGTCAGATTCCTAAAAACAGAAAGTAGAATCATGTCATCAGGTGCTAGATAAAGGGATTAATTATTTTTTAATGAGTATGCAGTTTTAGTTTGGGAAGATGAAAAATTTCTGAAGATGGACAGTGGTGATTATTGCACAACAATGTGAATGTACTAAATGTTACTGAATTGTACACTTAAAAATTGTTACAATGATAAATTTTATATTGTGTATATTGACCACATAAAAACTTCACTTTTTTGTGGTTATGACCCACCCAGGGCTGATATAAGTAACATCTAACACCACCTTATGGATCATGTCTCTCATGTAACAAACTTATCATTGTGCAAACAATTTCTAAATATGCTATTAACCTTTCTCCAAATTCATATATCCCCTGTGGTTATTGTTGTTTCTTTATAAAAAAATGTCCTGTTCTCCAAATAATAAAGTTCAGAGGTTCTGTTTTTTCAACAGGCATTTTTAGATAATATTCCCTAAGAAATCTGGTAATATTTGCTACCCTGAAAACTTTCAATAGTCCGAGTGAAATTTTCTCATCAGTCTTATATTATATGAGTATACTAGTTTAATTGCATCGAAATGAAAGTATGGTTAATTATGAACAATAGAAGGAAAAAAAAAAGAGAGATTGAAGGAACCATAGCAGTATTCTCATTAGAATGCTTCAAAAGAAGTCTTAACACATTGAATTTATCTTAGTTCAATTATTCTTGTCTTCTAGGAAAATACATGATAATAATAAAGAACTTGTCTTTGTGTGCTAAAATATATGCTCTAAAGCTAGTTTCTCTTTAAACACAATACATTACCCATAAAGCATAAGTTTCAAATTTTAGTATTCTTTGCATAACTCTGAAATAATATACATTTTAGTTTTCAGAATCTTCAGGAATGTAAAGAGAGATTTTTTCACCACAGAGAGTTTTAAGCCCTTCTCCCTGATCCTTCTCTGTTCCCTTTCTCACATTTCCTGGAAAAAAAAATGGGCACGAACCCAAGTGTGGCTCTGAAATTGTTGCTCTGTAAAGATATCCATCTGTTCCTTTCATTGTCTTCCTAGTCATATTTGACTGGGTTTGGGATGTCCAAATACATTTCTGTTATTGTCAACACTACAGAGCCAAGAACTCTTTGGACAAGTCAACTGCATTACAAGCAATTGCCTTATGTGTCCTCAAAAGAATTGCCCTTGCCGGAATCCAGAACCTTTATTGCTAGAGAGAATGTGGAATACTCAGTAGGAAAAAATGCACTTGATACTACACTTGCTATCAAAATGACCATTTTAAAGATTATACTATGTAACAGAAAACAAAACTCATCAAATATCCAGTGAATATGGCATTTTAAGTGTGACCTTTCCTAATGGGCTGATATTTCAGAAATTTTTATTTTTCATGGATGTTTTAAATTGTTTATATCTCATACATTTTACTTGATGTAACTACATAAGGTTAAACAGAATATATAAACTATATAAGAAGACATAATTTCTGTTTATTCTTCTCTAAGGTATAATCACAGGGCCAATTTTTAAAAATGCAACAGAAAATTCATTGAGCTGGAGGTTTTTTCCTAATGAATAAGCATAGATGTGAATTTTATACTTTTTATTCCCAGAGATCTTCTGGATCAATCTTGAATTATAACTTGCTTCTGAGTTGCTACCTCTTAAAGCAGAATTATTTATAGAAATACATTTTTGATAAGTACTTCTATTTTTACAAATAGAAAATTTTACAGATTTTAAATCCAAATATGCAAAACTTGAGATAGTGGTACTACATCACTAGGTTCATTAATCCAGTTGTCACTTACTGAGCGACCTATATGTACAAAGTATTGTGTCAGCTAGACATTGGGAATATGAAGATGAATAAGATACTTTACCCATAAAAATGTATAGTTTTATAGCTGAGGCAAGCTCATATATTAAATAAAAATGTGATAGCTATTTCTCCCAGGCTATATCAGACTGGGGATAAAATCAAAGAAAATAAGAAATATTATTTCTTGAAGATGTCTTGCAACAATATCATCTCCTCATGATCTTACCTTTGGTCATGTAGGGCTGCTCCAGCATTCACGCTAAGATTGGCCTTAGAGCAGAGGCAATGAGGAGTGTTTTATTCACAAGAGTGCCATTTGTTAGCTCACTATTCTTTACACAAGCTCACCTATACCTCCTCCTTTATAGGTATGCAGCCTTTTTTTTCCTTTTCACATCTAAAGAACATTTTAAAATATTCATGCCAGAGCCCCATCACCAGAAATTTTGTCTTAATTTGTTGGCATATTTTTTGAATTACGGAAGTGATTCTAATCTGTAGCCATGTTTGAGAACTGCCCTAAGGGACTTCCCACTATAATTGGTTTCTTGACCCAACCAACCAAGTCAGCGCACAATCAAGTCTAGTCTCCTAGACCTAGAATCATTAAAAGGATGTCTGGCGCCTGGCTTTTTTCATCTCTTGCTTCTGGACAGGGCTGAAGGAGACTGAGGTGAGAGGCTTAATCATCCTCTAGTCTACTAAATGGGGAACATTACTCCTATTGCTCTACAATGTTCAGTACTCAATTCCAAATAGGCATACGGCAATTGTTCAGCTATGTGACCAAGTAAGTCCAGTATTTGCTGCCAGTTAGAGATGGAATTCTATCATATGCAACTGAAAAGACTTCCACTAACATAACCTCCTTTTCAGACTAAATTTTGTGTTACCTTCTCAGAGTTCCTATAAATTATTTAAATTATTGTATGATTGTACAATAATTAACTGCTCTAGGAGCAGTTAATAAATAGCATTTTAATTATGTGTTTGTCTCCTTTGTCTACTAGACCACAAGCTTTTTTATGCTAGGAGCTCTCTTATTTTTGTGTCTGTGTGTGTTTCTTTCCAGTAGTTTGGCAGAGAATAGATGTTCACTTAAAAAGAAAACAAAATGTGATGAATGAGTAAAAAAAGAATAGCTTTCTAATATTTAAAGCGTTTACATTGTTTCTTCAACAGAAGTAATACCTAAAATTCTAAAATGTCTCTAAAGAAACTTTTAATTAAAACATTTTAAAAATAGTATGGCCTGGCACTGTGGCTCATGTCTGTAATCACAGTGCTTTTGGAGGCCAAGGCAGGCATATCACTTGAAGCCAAGGGTTCAAGACCAGCCTGTGCAGCAGGCTGAAAACCCCTATCTCTATGAAAATACAAAAACTGGAACCCCCATCTCTATGAAAATATAAAAATTAGCCAGGCAAGCATAGTGATGCATGGCTGCAATCCCAGCTACTCTGGAGGCTGAGGTAGGAGAATCACTAGAAGTCAAGAGTTTGAGGTTACAATGAGCTATGGTAGTGCCAATGCATTCCAGTCTGGGCAATAGAGCAAGACCCAGTCTCCAATAATAATAAAATAATAATATTAACACTACTCAGAACATTAACAGTAAGTCTTAAATTCTACTTAGCTGTCTACCCTATTGTGCTACCACATTCTAGAACTGAATGCCTGTTAACATGTTGGCAGTATTTTCAGTCATGCATAAGACATAGTAAAAAAAAAAAAACAAAAAAACTAAGCCTAGAATTCTGAAGGCACCACATTTTACCCATTGTAAACAATGTGTTTTGAAGAATTTTACCCACCACTGAATAAGTCTTCTGTTAGTCTTTCTTGATTTAAACCTGATGGGTCAATAAAATTACTCAAACTATGGCCAGCCAGAACAGAATAAAGTGGATTATATAATTTGTTTATTTATCTGTACTTATTTTTCTCTGAATTTTCTTCATTCAAGGTATGGCACATTTCCCCAATAAACACTTTGTTATTTTATTGAAGAATTGCTGAGTATAAACATATCCTATTTGAAAAAAAATCAGTATTTGCTAATGAAGTTGGAGCAATTGAACAACAGGATGTTAACAGGCCTTCTGTCTGCAATATACAATCCAAAAGTGCAAATTCTTCTATTATATAACCTACAAAACCATGTGTCATAATAGGTTATCACTCCCCTGAGACAATCACAACAAGCTCTAATTCATCTTTGCCCCAATTTATTAGATAATTCCAATGCAATGAGTATCAGCCAACTTTAAGACGCAATAGACCGAGTGTTTGTGTCCTCTCACCCTAATGCATTGTGTTGAATGAAATTTCAACCTTCTATATGATGATATTAAATGTGGGGCCTTTGGGGGGTAATTATTTCTTGAGTGTGGAGCCCTTGTGAATGGGATTAGTGCCCTTAAAATAAATGCTAGAGAGCCCTCTTGTCCTCTCCTTCTGCCTTGTGAAGAAACAAAAGGAAGACTTTCTGCAACTTGGAAAAGGGTTCTCAAAATTGGAACCTGGTAGCACCCTGACCTTGGACTTCCCAGACCCCAGAACTGTAAAAGATAAATTTTCATTGTTTATAAGCCATGCAGTCTATAGTGTTTGTTTTAGTAGTCTGAACCTTTTAGTAGTCTGAAATAAGACCTACTGTTAACTAAAGCTTTTTTCTAACTTTTAGCAATTATGTCTTAAATTTGGATTTAATCTTGGATTTACACTTTAGGCCCTTTGCAATAAGTTAAATTGAAATGCATATTATTTGCATAAAGACTTAATTAGGATATAAAACAAAATATTCATATGCCAGCTTAGCCAATATTTTTGTTACAAGTATTTTATTAAAACTAATAGGAAAATCAAGGATTTTAAAATCTTCTTTAGTACTATTTCCCCCATTTTAAAGCCAAGAAAGGCACAATTTTTATAATAAGGTGAAAATCTACCAAAAAAAAAAAATGACAAAAGCAATGAAGTATTACAAACTTTGGGTATGGGAAGAAGACAAAGAAATTAGATCACACTAAATAGCTTTATTTCCTAACACTTGATCTCTCTTCACCTTATCACACAGCTCCTCACTCTCTAAACTATATCCATGTTATCATAAAGTCCTGCCAATCTTAGATCAGAATTATTGCTTAAATCTATTCACATTTCTCCAGCTCTGCTACTGATACCCTAGTTCAGTATATTGCTGTTTCTGACCAGATATTTAATTTAATAGCATCCTAACTATTGTCCTCTCATCCTTCCAGGTTTTCACCATACCACTATCCACTTTAGAAAAAAAGTGAATTGCAATTTTAAAGGAAAATTTAATTGTCTTCTCCTTCTCTCTTTTTTTCACTATTCTCAGGTTAAATACCAAAACTTTTAGTATAACCTTTGAGGCTCAGTGTGGTCTGGTTCTGCCTCATCTCCCAACTAAAGCCCCCTCATTCTCTAAGTTCTAGATATATGACCTTCCTTTAATTTCTGGAACATAGCATTTGTCTACAGTGTTTAGTTTTATGCTTGAATCCATGTCTAGCAAACCACTGTGCACAGGCTCATAGACAACAAATATCTTGGTGACTGTGCAGAATGAAGAAATGAATGTATGAA
The DNA here is from genome assembly GCF_009761245.1 of Sapajus apella. Classification (NCBI taxonomy): domain Eukaryota; kingdom Metazoa; phylum Chordata; class Mammalia; order Primates; family Cebidae; genus Sapajus; species Sapajus apella. The sequence continues at coordinate 18,427,170 of NW_022436985.1, forward strand.
TAAATGAAGTATAATATTGCAGGATAATGCCATATTAAATGGATATGTAGAAGTCTAACTTCTGCTCTGCCATGCAAAATACATATTTTAAGTTGTTTTCTTCAAAAAATAAGCCACTAGTCAGCACCATTGCATAACATATAAACAACTCATTACAACTCAAAGCAATAGTTCTTTGATTCTCATGACAGAGGATATTTATCTGCACTGTGATTAGGAATACAAACAGCCTTTACATATTATATGCATTAATTAAAATACTATTCATTTATAGTAATCTGTAGAAAATATCTTCACAAAGATGTTGCAAAATTCATACACACACAGAAAAACTCATATTTTGACTGAGAAAGACACAGATGCATTGGAAAGTAAAAATAACTTGAATAACAATTTCTTTGAAAGAATACGATTTTAAAATAAATATGTGGTTCAGACTGTTTTCTGAATGGAATGCTGAAGTGATTCTGAACTGAGAGAGTTATAATCTAATCTGGTCCATTTATCCTATGACTCAGTGGATAAAAACCAATGTGTGAAGGAAAGGAAATTAAAGGAAGGTTAAGTATCTATCATGAATTACATAATGTATTAAGAATTTAATATATATTATCTCTCTTAATCCTTGCAGCAACCTGAAGTATTACCTACCATTGTCTACAGTTTACTATTGGGAAACAGAACCTAGAAATTACACAAATATTAAGGAGCAAACATTGTATCTGTTTGACTCTAACAATATCTCTTGATTTCCTGTGATAAATTGCAGAGCTCATATTTCTGTTATTTCTTCTTTTAAATAACTACCATAGGTTATTCTAATCTTTGGTGATTATTTTTCTATACAGATTTCCAAGTTACTGTCCCCTTCTAACCCTTGTTATGAACTTACTTTGGTATTTTTTTTTTTTTGGTGGCTTTGTTATCTTCATTTCTACCATTCTCTGAATAAGATGATTTATCAAAGAGCAATCATTGATTAAAAATTATTTTTGTCTCTTGAAATTAACCATTTATCTGAATAGTAAATGCTGAAATTTTAAGATTTTGATTTCATCAAAGAGGTTCGATGTTAAAATACTCCTATACACCTTTTGTGACCTAAATTTTAAATTATATTTAATATAACCTATCTCCAAAGACCATATGTTAAAGAATTATTTCTGGGCCAGTCATCAGATTTCCTGTATTCTAATCTTAGCTTCTTAAGCAATAAATTCTAAAGAAAATTACTTTAAAACAAAAAAAACCTATATATGCTTATAATAAAAAATATTTATACAAATGGTAAAATGTTCTGATGGTTTCTACACAGTATAAAGCATTAGATTTATAGATTTTGGCTTACTGTTATTAAGTCATAGCCAATCATAGCAATGATTAGTTTATATTGTTACTTTTCACATGAATCGTCTCTAATTTTAGAAGCAGTCCTGTTTGAATTAACCAATTAAGATATAGACTCCAGTTTTACATAGGCAGTCACTTGATACGCATCTCACCTCTAGCTATCTTTCTTTCTGATTTTTATGTAAGAAAAGGATAAAAAAAAAACAACAACTGGTTTTACCACTGATTTTAGTCCCCAAAAAACCTTTTATGTTTTTGTAAAAATGTCATTGAAAAATAAATCTTCCAAATCATCAAGTTTTTGTGAGCAATAATTTTTTGTGGATTAATGGAAAGATGATAGGAATAACAAATTTAAACATGAAACTGCACTACCTATAAACTATTGTCAAATTTTTTTAAAAAGTCAAACCTAGATAAGGAAAGACTTTATTCAAAAAAAAAAAAAAAAAAACAAAAAAAAAACAAAGGACTATTGCAATAGGGAAAATGCTCCAATCTCAGAAATTTCCAACCTTCTCAAAATTAAAAAGTACTTTTTTTCCTATAAGGTAAAGAAAGGTATTATAAGTCGAATGTGTTCCTCCAAAAGATATGCTGAAGTTCTAATCCCCAGAACCTCAGAATGACCTTATTTGGAAATAGGGTCATTGCAGACATTTAAAATGATATCCTAATTTAGTAGTGTGAATCCTGAATCCATTATGACTGGTATCATGATAAGACTGTGCAGACAGGAGGGAAGAACACCATGTGAAGACGGAGCAGACCCTGGAGCTCAGTGTTAAACATTTGATCTCAGTTTGCATTGGTTCACTGCATGCCATTTCAATCTTCAAATTCAATTCCTTTTTTTAAAAGAATTTATTTATTTACTTACTTATCTTTATTTAATCTCTTTTGTTATGTTTGTTTGGGGTACCAGTTATACATTTATTGGATCCCTGTGGATAGTATTTTATTTCTGTTATCAAGTATTTTGAGTTATTTCTTCAAGCCTATTATTATTTTGTGTTTTTGACTTTATTTTATTTGTATTTAATTTAATCATTCTAATATAGCTTTCATGTCTCTACTCATGCTTATATTTGTCTTCCATTTCTATCTTAAGATCTGCCTGATAACTTTTAATCTTTTGTTGCTTTATAATCTCCTTTGTATCATGGTGTCTCCTTTTATAAACTCTTTTTTTCTCTGTATGTTTCTATATATGTAAATGTATGTATGGGTATTAGAAAAAGTATGTGTATATATTGCAAATATAAATATATGGCTTGTAATTTCTTTGGAAGTATAAACAATTACTTGTCGGACAACTGTCTTTTTTACAACTGCTTTTTTGATGTGTGTCTAACACTTATTGAGCATTTACTATTTGCAGGCACAGCTCTAAGCCTTTAATGTGAATTATATAATTTGACATAAATGCTTCACTTGCTTTGCAAATACTATTGAACTTCTTTTTTTTTTTTTTTTTTTTTTTATAGAGATGGGATATTGCTATGTTGCCTAGGCTGCACTTGAACACCTAGGCACAAGGGGATCCTTCCACCTCAGCCTCCCAAGTAGCTGGGACTATAGGCATGCCCCACTACACTCAGCCACATACTTTTTCTCCCCCGTATTTCTTTCTAATTATTAGCTATCTTTGAAGAAATAAGATGAGTTACTTACTGGAAATTATAAAGCAGTATGGCCAGGAAGGGACTGTAAGGTAAACTGAAGTTTCAGCAGGCTCTATTGGGCTTGTTGTCTTCTTGTCTCTAACGCCTCCTTCTTTCCTCAACCAAGCACAATCTCAGACCAAGGGTTGCAAACTCAAATGCCTACAAGCACTATGTATATATAGGCATTACAAGTATAGGATAAGCCCGGTTTACTTTTTACATTTAAAAACATTCTGTTAAAAATTATATACTAAGGTATTTTTCTCAATATTCTTATTCAAATTTCACTGAAAACAACAGTTACAAACAAAAAGATTAGCCACACACACACACACACACACTCAAAACAAACAAAACAAAATAAAAAAATAAAACAAAACTATGAAGAACTGAGATAGCACACTGATTTCAATTATATAAGGGAAGCTACCCCAGTGCTAAACCATACTATTAAGTACACCTGGCAAATACTGAGAAGTCATCAGGAAGCTGAGGCAGCATGCGGAGAAGCAACAGACCCCACATCTGACCTCAGGTAGAGCACATTTCTTCCCTCAAAATAAGTGTTTCCATGATGAATGGCATATCTAGCAAACTGTATATCTGTATTTATATTTTAATTCTTCAGTGCTTAGTCTTCCTATTGAAATAGTTTACATAGTCACCTCTTTGGAAATCATATTTCCATTTTTTTTAAGTAGGGAGAGTGAATGGTACTACGTATTATTAATTCTGCTTATCCTTATAAAGTTTGGCTTTATCTACTAGTGTTTTTAGTTGTCAATTTGTAGGTCTCAGAGTTTTTCTCATATATCAACACATGGAAGATAGTGTGTTTTCTTGACAAACTGGAGAGAAATAAATGAGCATAAACTTTTTTTTTCCACTTTGGGTGAAATATTACTAATTCAGAGCATCAACACTGATATCTAATGTTGATCTGAAGATTTTATGGCAGTTATTGTGCTTTTGATTAACTTTTAAGAAGTGTGACATCTGAATTGTTTGTTGACAAATTCAGGTTTTTTTCTTCTATAGATTGATGTTTTCAAATTGGGGGACCCATATTCGTTGCAGTAAATCTTACTGTTACATAATAAATAAAAGTTCAAAACAATATAAGTGACTGGCAATATTGAAATTTTCAAGTTATTATATAGTCATTAAAAATAATGTTATTTAAACATTTAATAAAATGTAAAATGTTCAGAGTATAATCATCCAAAGAAAGAAAATGGATACAAAATTATATTTAAATAATCTCACTTTGGAAAGAATATATAAAAATATACATAAAACAATTGAGATAGGAAGTATATTAGTCTGTTAATTGTGCTTATCTCTGAGTCATAAAATTACAAACAATCTTTAATTTTCTTCATTGTGTTTTCATTGAATCTTCTAAGTTGTCTCCATTAGACATGGATTTTAGAAGAATACAAAAAATTGTATAAACAGTGATTTATAGGAAAAAAATGGAAAGGCTATTAGCCTATGGTAACAAAAGGTTTGGAATTACTACCTAATACCACAGTAAAACTCAGCAAAGCAAAGGAAGAGGTAAATTTATTATTCCATATCTTTTTTTTTACAAGATAACGATGACTCCTGAGACTTTTTTTTAGATACAACTGAACAAATCATGGTTAACTGACCAGCCTAGTAGATTGTTTAGTCTTTAATGTGAAGAGACATAACACGCATCCTTTGATTCTGAAAACAAAAAATGGCAAAATGAATACAATTAAAATAATTAAAGAAATTGTAATTTTTAAAACGTTATCTCTTTCTCCCTCTTACATTTTGTCTTTCAGTATGTTGAATACGCTTGGGTAAACTTTTGGGTTTTCTATATCCTCCAACCGTTGTGCCACAATTGCTAGTAACAACAATAGTAACAATAATATTAATAATAAATACGGTGTATCGAAGCACTTGTGAAATGAAACTCATACGATTCAGTTTTTATTTAATAAAACAACTAGAAATTGTTAAATATAATATCATCTCAAGTGAAACAATGAACACTTAGTAAAGAACTCATTTAGTTCTTAATTTAAAGTGTCATAGAAGGCCAGATGCAGATTTTGTACTGGAATGAGTGAGCCTTTCAGTTTAATAGAACTGTTATTGCATTTTCATGTTTTAGGTGAAAAAGAGTTGCTTAGGCTCAGATATTAAGCATTGTCAATTCACAATTCAATGAATAGATAAAATTGTAGATGAGACCATGACAAAAAGTTAGTGCTCCTGTGAGCCTTCTATTTATTGCTGTGCTTAACATCATTCAGGATTAGTTGCAGTAACAAAAAGTTCTCTGTCAAGTATTTGATTAGTTATCTTTAAACATCCAAGTATTTCGAAAAGGCATCTAAACTATATTTCTGGTAGACCAGACACCACTTAGTAAGACTGCTTTGTAGCTACTTGCTTTTAAAAAGATATTTTGAACAATTTCACTGTGAAAACTATATGTGCATATATATACATATACTTTTTCCAGCATGAATTCTTCTCTAGGGAGAACTTTTACCATAAAACATTCTGGTATGTTTCCAAGGCTTTTGTTTCCATTCACAGAGAAAGGTGAGGTCAGGAAGGGAACCTTAACCCCATATAGCATTAGGATCTTTGTCAGCTATCACCAGCAGCAGGGTTTATGACAAATGAGGAGCCAGGCTTCCAGCTGAATTTCAGTTTAGTTATTTTTGTTTTAATGTATGTGTGAATCAATTAATCCTGTCATAGAAGGGCATCATAAACTGTGTGCCAGAGTTAATGAGTCAGACATTATCACATCATTACACCAGCTGGCATAATGTAGCATGTGTTGTTTGTCATAATATACACTGCCATGCTTAACAACCATTAATTGTTTACACGAGCAGTCATATTTTTCTTCAAAGAACCTTCAGCGACTGGATAATATTTTGAAGGCTTTTTAAGTGAATAACTATTGCGAGGAAAGGATATTCTCACTAAAATAGCCTACAATGTAAGAAACCGAATCATGGGGAAGACGTTTAGATGACAGTGAATGTTTTGAGGACGAAGCCATTTCTTCTTTTCAAAGAAAATCTCTGTGCTGCAGAATCAGCTGAAGACTGATTTACATGATTGATTCAACTATTGTTAAGAAAATGTTGGCGAAGTAGAATTCCTTAGTGGCACATTTTTTTAGAGGGTCAATGAGGCCTGTACCTAGGATACATGTATTACCACTAGGACTTTATGATAGAAGATATAATCATGGATTTACAATTTTTTAAAAAATATTGTAAAAACCTTGGCTATTATTGTTTTCTTGGCTGATGAAAGGCAGCATGTGGTCATCACAGCCTAAAGTTATAGTTTACCAGCTCTCTGTGGATTGGTTTCAGGCAACTTCTGCACATTTTCATTGGCCATATGGCTTTTACCAGCCAAAAGTGAACACCACAAGTTAAGATAAAGTTTCCGAAAGAGTCATGGCATAAATCATGGTAACCTTTAACCCAGAGCTGTTTTTTTGGTGGATATTTGGTCATAGGCTAATAATGTCTAAATTAGCCAAAGAGGTTTAATTGAAAAATGAATTTACTACAAACACAAATGATTTTTACAAGCAATAAGCAAGTAAAAAATTAAACTAAATACAAGAAATGAACACAAGAAAGAACTAAATGCTACTGATGAAAAAAGATCTGATAATGTATATGAAAGCACTTTACAAATTGCATACACTGCTATAGCATTAGAAAGTGCTACTATAATCAGTGCTATGATTGTATCCAGTTTTCATGAAAACTGTTAAAATTGCTTGTGATTATTCACATGATTATGGTAGAAATAAAGAAAAAATAATTTCATACAAATCAATTCCATAGAATTTCAAAAATATGTTTATATTGCATGGAAGAAGAAAACATTATATTGTGATGTACTGAAAATATTTTGAAACACTATTCATGTTTTTACTTTTTTGATTTTTTATTGATATATAATATTTGTACATATTTATGTTATACAAATGATATTTTGTTACATGCATACAATGTGGAATAATCAAGTCAGGGAGTTTAGGAGATCCACTGTCTCTAGCATTTATCATTTCTATGTGCTAGAAACCTTTCAAATCGTCTTTTCTAACTATTTTGAGGTATGTCATATACTATTATTAATTATAATTACTAGTTCCTACTGTACAATTGAACCTTAGAACTTAGTTCTTCTATATAACTGTTTCCATAACCTGCCTCTCTTCATGCCCTCATGCCCTCCAACACACACATCTTTTCCAGCCACTGGTAATTATCATTCTACTCTCTACCTCCATGAGATTGACTTTTTAAGCTTGCACATATCAGTGAGAACATGTAATATTTGTCTTTCTGTGTCTATTTTATTTAACTTAACATAATGTGCCCCAGTTCCACTCATGTTACTGCAAATGGCAAGATTTCATTCTTTTTTATGGCCAAATAGTATTCAATTGTATGTGTGTCTGTATTATCCTTATCTATTTATTTATCCATTGATAGATGCTTAGGTTGATTTCATATCTTGGTTATTGTCAATAGTGCTGCAATAAACATGGGGGTATAGGCATCCCTTTGACATGCTGATCTCTATCCCTTTGGATACATACCCAGTGGTGATTGTATGATAGATAGATAGACAGATAGATAGTACTGAAAACTTCCATTTTTAGTTTTTTGAAAAATCTTCATACTGAGTCATAATGACTGTACTAATTTACACTCCTACCAACAGTACATAAGACTTCCTCCTGTTTTTTGCATCCTCACCTGCATCTGTTTTTGTCTTTTTGATAGTAACTATTACATAACTCAGGTAAGATGATACATATCTCACTGTGGTTATATCATGCATTTCCCTGATATTAGTGATGTTGAGCATTTCTTTGTGTATTTGTTGACTACAAGTACAACTTCTTCTAAGAAATGTCTGTTCAGATCCCTTGCCTGCTTTTAAATGGGTTTGTCTGATTTTTTGCTGTTGAGTTCTTCATATATTCTGGATATTAGTTCCTTGTCAGACTAATAATTGGCAAATGTTTTTTTCTATTCAACAGGTTGTCTATACATTCTGTTTATTGTTTCCTTTGCTATACAGACAACTTTTAGTTTAGTATAGTTCCAGTTTTCTATTTTTGTTTGTGTTACCTATGCTTTTGATGTCTTAGCCTTAAAATCTTTTCCTTGACCAGTGTCCTGAAGTGTTCACCCTGTTCTTTGTCCTCAACCAACTTCATAGTTTTGAGTCTTATGTTTAAGTTTTTAGTGTATCTAGACTTGGTTTTGCACATGGTGAATGAGAGGGTCTGGTTTCATTCTTACGTATATGAATATCTGGTTTTCCCAGCAAGATTTATGGAAGACGGTGTGTTTTCCTCAATGTATGTTCCTGATGTCTTTGAAAAAAATCATGATTCTAAATATGTGGATTTATTTCTGGGTTTTCTATTCTGTTTCATTAGTTTATGGTGTCTGTTTTTATACCATTACCATTCTGTGTTGGTCACTAGAGTCTTGTGAAATATTTTGAAGTCAGATAATGTAATGCTTCTAGCTTTGTTCTGTTTTAGAATTCACTACCAGGATGGTATCTACCATCATGAAAATGCACAAAAGTATACAACTCCCAGGCAGAACAAACAAAACTGAGGAAGACAAAGGAGTCAAATGTTACCACTACAGAAAACCACCAAACCACAATGATAAACAGTAAGAGAGAAAGAAACAAAAGATATACAAAGGATGTACAGAGAAAAAAATCTAAAACCAGGAATAAGTCCTCATCTATCAATAATAACCTTGTATATAAACAGATTAAATTATCTACTTAAGAGAAATAGACTGGCTGAATGAATTAAATAAACTTGAGCTAACTATATGCTGCCTGCAAGAAACCCATCATTTGTAAAGACACATACAGATTGAAAGTAAAAGGATGAAAAAAGACATTTCATGCAAATATGATTTGCACCCAGATACATAAAGCAAATATTATTAGATCAAAGGGAAAAGAGAGACTAAAATACAATAATAATTGGGGCTTCAGTCTTCAGCATTAGACAAATTACCTAGACAGAAAATCAACACAGACACATTGGATTTAAACTACACTTTGGAACCAGTGGACCCAATAGGTATTTACAAAAGATTTCATCCAATAGCTACAGAATACACATTCTCTCCAATGGCACAAGCAACAATCTCCAGGACAGACCATATGTTAGGATATAAAAGAAGTCTCAAAAATTTAAAACAATCGAATTCATATCAAATATCTTCTCAGACTACAATGGAATGAAAATAGAAATCAATAACAAGAATGTGACATGTCTAAAGTACACAAAAATTAAGCAACATGGAAAAACTTTATTTCCTGGATTTAAGGATTCTGCTGAGAAATTTACTATTAGTCTGATAAGGGTTCCCTAATATGTAATTGATTTTCTCTTGCTGTATTTAAAATTCTCTCTTCGTTTTTGACTTTTGACACCTTATCTATAATTTTCCATGGAGAAGAACGTTTTAGGTTGTATCCATTTGAGATCTGTAAGCTTATTGTATCTAGATGTCTAAATCTCTTGCTATACTTGAGAAGTTCCCAGCCATTATTATTTCACTAATTATATAATATTATATATATGGTGGCAGGTCCTTGGGCCCCTAGGTAGTGTGCATCGCATCATTAATGGCAGTAGCAATGTTGGGACAACCTTTGAGGTCGCAACCAGGATGCATTGCTGTTAGCAATGGTGGTGATAAGCTGGACAGGTCATTTCCCAAGTGACATATGTGGGTTGGTTATGGTGATGGTGGCAGCAGGCTGTGTGGACCTGTCCTCAAGTCCCCAGTAGGGGTGCATGGATGCCAACTATTGTGAACAAAGTGGGGTAATCTCCAGGCCTCCAGAGTGCATGCTTGGGTACCACTGACAGATGATCTAGGTTAGGCCCCTTGATGGTATGCACATGTATCTAGTGTGACCAACAGGTTGAGGCAGTCCTCAGGCCCCTGGCTGTGTGGTTGGGCACTAAGAGGGTCAGTGCCAGGCAGTATAGGTCTGTCCTCAAGTCCCTCTGAAAATGTGCACAGGAAAAGACTGTGGTGGGTGGGGGTGGGTATGGGGTGATCCCCAGGCCACCAGACAGCATGCTCAGGCACCAGCAGCAAAGTTGTGTCTTTTGTCAGACCTCCTGATGATGTCCTCACATGCTCAGAGTGACAGATACAACTGGATGACTTCCAGGTCCCCAGGCAGCATGCTTGAACACTGAGAGAGGAGCCATAGGCAGAGGGACAGGCTGTGGAGGGCAACGCAGGGCAATTCCCAAACCCCTAAGTAGCATGATCAAGCGATGGGAGTAGCAGTGGTAGGTAGGCAGAATCTGTCCTCAGAGCATGTGAATGTTTGCTGCAGCTCTGCTACTATGGGTGGTGGGGTTGCTGTCAGTAGCAGTGGTCCCCAGCAGATGGCTTTCAGGCTCTGTGTTGCATTGCTTTGGCTCTCTTGGTCCAGGCACCAGCCTCCCCAGTGTACTGTTACCACCTGTTACCTGGAGTGTAAGACTGTGTGGGCTACAATGCTGGGAACCTGGCTGTACTCACTGCTGTTCCACCTTGCATTGTGTCACTGCAGCCTTCCAGGTGGATACTGGGGGATGTCACTAGGGCTCCAGGGATGTGAAAATGTGGGGGATACGCCCCATGGCAGTATGCAGTCTAATGGAGGCTAGGCTCTCAAATTGGTGCCATGTTGCTGCTGCTTGGGTCTTGGAGGATGTAGGACCTAACATGAGCTCCCTCTCTGGAGCAATGACATCTCATGAACTCCATACAGCTCCCTATAGCAGTCTCAGGGCTTGATGAAGGCTGAGGGGGACTCTCCCATGGCTAGAATTTCAGGAGTCCTCAGTGGCAATGTGGACCACTGGGGATATCTCACTTACCTCACCGTGCCTCACAACGAGGATCTTCTGTGGGCTCCCAGCCTATTCCAGAAGGCTGGCTGCTTTGCTGCAGCCTCCTTCCCCGCCTCAGATGTTTCTTGAAACCTCTCTGCTGAATCACAATATTCTTTCTTAGAGGTTCTATTTGAGCTGTGATTATTCATTCACTGTTTTGGTTCTTCTTTTTGGAGGAAGAAAGTGCCGGGTGCCTCTCGTCAGTCATCTTGAAAATCAGTTTCAGTATTGGAATGTTGGGAGGTGGTCACCGAAATCTGCCGCGGCTCGGTGGTCTGAGTTATCAGTCATTGCTTTTTCGTGCTCATTAGTCGCCACCACCGCGCGCCGCCATAGCAAAGCGACAGCACCAGAAGGACAAGATGCACGTTACCTGTGCCGAATACACTCACTTTTATGGTGGCAAGAAGCCAGATTTCCCACAAACAAATTTTCGATGTTTACCTTTTGACCACTGCAGTCTGTCTCTGCAGGCTTTCGTTTACCCAGTCAGCACTCGGAAGGCGTCGTCTTTGACTGGCTGAACATTGTTCCACGGCTTTAAGAAGTACGGGACCAACCCCAGCAATGGAGAGAAGCTGGACAGGAGGTCCCTGATAAGCCGAACTTTGCCAAGAGCAGCGAGGGGAAGTACCACTGCCCGGTGCTGTTCACCGTGTTCACCAACAACACCCACACCATGGCCGTGAGGACGACCGGCAACGTCTACGCCTACGAGGCAGTGGAACGGCTCCACATCAAGGCCAAGAACTTTGGGGACCTGCTGACCGAGGAGCCCTTCTCCCAGGAGGACATCATCACCCTCAGGGCCCCACCAACGTGGAAAAGGTCAATGTCTCTAACTGCTATCATGTTAAGAATAAATGAAAATAATAGACCCAGATGAAGAAAAGGCCAAACAGGGCCCATCTTACTATCTGAAAAGCACAAATGCCGAGACCCAAGAGACCCTGCAGAAGCTCTGCAAGGAGCTCAGAGCGGACGAGATTCAGGCAGCCACCGTGAAGGTCCGGGAGAAGAAGAAAGTGGACGCGCTGAACGCGGCTCACTATTCCACAGGGAAGGTCAGCGCTTCCTTCGCCTCCACCTGACCACGATAGTTCCGGAGACCACACACTAAGCAGCCGCCATCGACCAGGACATGCTCCGCTACCAGCTTGTGAGGAAGAAGGGTTACATGCAGCGGCACACCAACAGGGCCGACCTCGACCTAGAGCTGCACTGGGACCTGACACAGAAAACCTGAGAAAACTTCAACAGGCTTTGAAAGAAGCTTTATTACGATGGCACCATCTTCCACAGAGCCACGCGGAACTTTGTGGATCCAAGGAGGCGACCCCACAGGCACCGGCACAGGTGGAAAGTCACTAGGGGAAGCCTTTCAAAGACGGCTTCTGGCCCAACCTCTGGCATGCCGGCTTCTGCAACCTCAGCATGGCCAACTCGGGGCCCAACAGCAAGTCTCAATTCCTCATCACATTTCGCTCCTGTGCCTACCTGGACAAGAAGCATACCGTCGTTGGACTGGTTGTTGGGGGCTCATGTCTCAATTGTCTGTCTTTCCACACATGAATCTTAGTTTAAGTTAGACAGGAACCTTGTTTATAAAGGAACAATTAAAATGTGTTACATGAATTAGCTGGTTAAATCTCCTTCTTTTCCATTAATATACAACGATCTCTGTTTTTCTTCCAATTTTTACTATTAGTAATATCCCAGGAAGCCTAATTTTATCAAATAAACATAATGGAAAGGTACAAAAGCAACTTCAAATAATTAAATTGTATGTAAATAATAAAAAATGTCAAAAACTAAATCACTCTGGAAACTATTGACATCATATACTGTATAGTGTTATTCTTGTTGGAAAGATATTTTGTCATGTTCTGCAAACACAATACCTTGCCATAAAACCATGAAGACCTATTTTAACTTTAAAGATACGTGCAGAAATTTAAAGAGAAAAGAAGCTACCAATTTTTTTTTGACCAAGTAGATATGCGAACTTATTGCTTAATACCTTTTTTAAGTATCAGAGATAGTCTCCACATTCAGAAATTAAGAAAAAATAAGCTTATATTATGATCAGAAATACTTTGATTGGAAATAAGAAAGGCGTAGCACTTCATTGAAATAGTTCCTTATATATGGATATTGAAATAGATGCACAAAAATGAATTAATAAAAGAAACATATTAGTGGGATGAGTAATGACAATTTCAAAATGATTATTAAAGAATGATTATTGGGGCCGGGCGCGGTGGCTCACGCCTGTAATCCCAGCACTTTAGGGGGCCAAGGCGGGTGGATCACGAGGTCAAGAGATCGAGACCATCCTGGTCAACATGGTGAAACCCCGTCTCTACTAAAACTAAAAAAAAAAATTAGCTGGGCATGGTGGCGCGTGCCTGTAATCCCAGCTACTGAGGAGGCTGAGGCAGGAGAATGCCTGAACCCAGGAGGCGGAGGTTGCGGTGAGCCGAGATTGCGCCACTGCACTCCAGCCTGGGTAACAAGAGCGAAACTCCGTCTCCAAAAAAAAAAAAAAAAAAAAAAAAAAGAATGATTATTGGGTAGTTTTGTGTAAAGATAGGCAATCAGGCCAAACAACATAGCATATCCATCTTACCTGGATAATTCTATTAAAACATTCAATAACTTCTCATTAATTTGTCTTAGCATATCAGTAAAACTTTTTTTTTTTTTTTTTTTTGAGATAGAGTCTCTCTCTGTCACCAAGGCTGGAATGCAATGACACAATCTTGGCTCACTGCAACCTCTGCCTCCCGGGTTCAAGTGATTCTCCTTCTTCAGCCTCCCAAGTGGCTGGGATTCTGAATGATATGATTCCATCTCTTGCTAGGAAGAGCTACAAAATACTGTGGTTGTGCTTTTATTCTACCACAAATGGTGAGACAAATCATGACATTTCTTTCCTCAAACCTTCAAGGCCTTTTTATCTCATTCAGATTAAAAGTTCAAGTCCTGTCAAAGGCCACAATATCCTCCTTGCTGTCCTTTGAACATACTATAATCCTGCCTTAGAGATTTCATGCTTGACTTTCCATCTGCCTAGAAGATTCTTTTCCTAGGTGGTTATAGTGTCCACTTTCTATTTATTTATTTATCATACTTCTTTCTTATCCTCTCAAGTCATTGTTCAAATGTTACTTTCTCACTAAGCCTTCTCTTGAACACCTTATTTAAAATTGAAGCATCCCTCCCAACCAAAATCTAGTACCCATTTCTCTTTCTTCTTTCATTTTTTTCTATAGTATGTATAATCGTTTAACATATTTTATAATTTACTGCCATCCTCCACTTCTCCCAACCTTAGGATTTAAGGAGAAATATTTTTAACTGTTTTGTTCTATGCTGTTGCACCCAGAATTCAGAGAAGGGTTTATCATAGACATTCTCAATAAATTCATAAAGAAGTTGTTCTTTAGGCTTGTTGAATTAAGATTATTTTCCAGTATAGTCATGTGTCACATAATGACTTTTCAGTTAACAACAGACTGCATATAGAATGGTGATCTTATAAGATTATAATACTGCATGTTTACAGTACCTTTTCTATGTTTAGATATGTTTCAATAAACAAATATTTACCATTGTGTTACAATTGCTTATAATACTCAGTACAGTAACATGCCATAGAGGTTTGCAGTCTAAGAACGAAAGGCTATACCATATAGTCTAGGTGTGTAGTAGGCTAGACCATCAATCTAGGTTTGTGTAAGTGCGCTGTGTTGTGTTTGCACTACAACAAAATTTCCCAAAGATGCATTTCACAGAATGTGTCCCTGTCATTAAGTGATGTATGACGTACATTAAATTATAAACACTGCAATCCAAATGTGTTTATAAGAGCTTCTTGTTAAAGTCAAAGGGGTGAAACGGAGAAAACATTAAAACATTAAGACTTTAAAGTGACAAACAAAACAGGCTACATAAGAGCTTAAGGATAAGAGTAAAAAATACACAAAACCAATCAGCTATAATCCTATTTATAAAATTAGGATGGAGGATATATGGGAAGTGCCTTGGAGTAAACAATATTATATTTGGAGTAAACTATCCCATTTGGTAGTTTTTTGTTTTTTGTTTTTTCCAACTCTGCTGCTTGCTATAAATAACATTTTAACAACTTAGCTTTTCTTTTTTCTTTTCTTTTTTTTTTTTTTTTTTGAGACGGAGTTTCACTCATGTTACCCAGGCTGGAGTGCAATGGCGCGATCTCGGCTCACTGCAACCTCCGCCTCCTGGGTTCAGGCAATTCTCCTGCCTCAGCCTCCTGAGTAGCTGGGATTACAGGCACGCACCACCATGCCCAGCTAATTTTTTGTATTTTTAGTAGAGACGGGGTTTCACCATGTTGACCAGGATGGTCTCGATCTCTTGACCTCGTGATCCACCCGCCTCGGCCTCCCAAAGTGCTGGGATTACAGGCTTGAGCCACCGCGCCCGGCCAACAACTTAGCTTTTCTTGCCTTTGAGTTCTACATTTCCAAATTAAATAAAATAATTTCATCTAGCTTTTCTCAGAGGATTGATGTAATAATCAAATGAGATCATGTATGTATAGTGTATGCACAGATATAAGAATGTAGGCTGCTGCTGTTGATGTAACCTCTACTAGATGGGACTAGGATAGCTACAAAGGCAGAATATGCCAAAGAAATCCCTAGTAAACCCTCTGCCAAAAAAAGTTGAGGCATAGCCATCTTCAGCTTCAGGGTTACTGACTCTTCATCTGCGATGCAATTAGAATAATTATTTTTTAAATCTGTTACGTATTTTGTGTGTGCCATGCCTTTTCCATTGAATTGGAAGTCAACGGTAGTCATTTACCCTTTCTAATTAATTTTATTTTATTTTGCATATTTGGAACTAGGAGCTCAGGAATGTCATATACAAATATATGCAAAACCACATGCAAATTGATATTGAGAGTCAAACGTCAGTGTTTTTTTTTTTTTCAACAGGAACATATCATTGGAAAAAAATGTCCCACTCATAAGCCTACTGGGGCTTAGCTGTTTAGAAGGGTCGTCATTGTTTAATAGGAGCTTATGGCTACAAATGACAGGAATAAAGCTTTATACAATATTTAACATAGGAGAAGCTCATAAAGTTAGCAACTTTGGTGCAATTGACCTTATTTGTCGTTGTGAATATTTCTGTAGCTTTGAAAAATTAGCTGGAGGAGAGTATGAGTTGATGGGAAATGGGAATAGGAGGTGAAGTGGCTCCTGCCTCTCACACCTGACATACCATATGTCAATCCACTGATTCACACATTTCTGTACAATTAAATAATAAACGCTTTTTGTTTATTTTTAAAACTAAGTGAAGTCTAAGAAAAGATATATAAAATCAGTGGACTCTTCTCTTCAATGCTGAGAAAGTGATTTTATTCCACAGTTAGATTTATAGTAACTGTATAATGACTCTCAATCATACAAAATTGCAAAGAATCTATAGCTTAAATTTCCTTATATTAGCTATACTATTATCTGGAGTATATTTGAATAAATAATGTATTCTTACAAAGCTTAAATTAGTGCAGGCTTTTCATGCAGAATGCCCAAAATGCTGGATTATAATCAGACAGTAGTTACAAAAGGAAATGCCTGAATTCTGAAAAGTCCTTAAGATGGCATATCTTTATTATTATTTTTGCCATGCTAAATCATTTTTATTGGTCTGACTACTAGCAAGAGAAAGCTCATATACCTATTCTAAGAAAGACTATATCAATATGGTTTTGAAAATTTTTAAATTACAAAAAACTGACTTCACATAGCACTTCATAATTTCCCTCATCAAATGCTAAAGACTATATTAAAACATCTGTTTTTAGAATATCTTGCTGACAGTAGAATGCTATACCCCCAGGGGAGTCTCCTAGTTTTGCATAAAATTTGCATAGTCATAAATAAGTTAACATTTGTGAGGGACAAGTATACCGACTGCACACAATGCAGATATTATCCTTGTATTATTTTTATATTTGACTTCGAACAGAGAAATCCTAGATTTTTTTGAAAAATGATTTTCTCTCTAGTAATATCTTTGAAATTAGACTATTAATCCTTTATAAAGATTTTTCTCTCTCAACCTTTCCTACCCTGCCCTCAAAAATCCAAAGCTACCTCAGGTTGCCTCAGTATTCAGAGCCAAAATATATTGCAGCTGTGTGCAAATAACATTTAAAGTGTGGCATATATGTTAGACTCTAAAACCAAATTTTATTGTAATTTTATAGTAATATATGTGTATCCTGGATTGTAAGATATGGAGTAAGGCTGATCCTTATCTTCTCTTATCCTGGCACACAACAACTTTACACTCACGTAACTGCAGCAATTTACACAATCTAGTCAAGTACCAAGAGAGGACACCATGCTTTTTTTCATTTAGTTAACTGTGTGCTTTCAGCTCTCCAAGCTTGAAAGGAAACTTTCTTCTCCAATTATTTTAGTCTCACAGTAGCCTAGGGAATAATGGAGAACAAAAGGAAAATTATTCCATATATATAACAACTGTCAAATCTGCTTGCTATAGTCAGCATTATTACATTGTTAATGTAATCATCATCATATTTTTAATTTAACAATTACTACATTATTACAGAAGACTATTATTCTAATATAGTGAGAGGAACTAGCTCCCTGTGGTCAGGAGGCATTTCTGTGAGGTGTGTAAGGCCAGGATAAAGGTGCAGAACCAAGTACTTATTTCTCATATCTGTCTATAAGAAACTGCTATTACTAATACCATCAGATCTACACTACATTTAAACCTTCCTTTATTGATAGCCTGGCATCAGCAGGCATGGACAGTGAACTCAGACTCCTCTCAACTCATTTTCTTGCCTTTTAATTCCTCTATTTTAAAGGCACCCTATTCCACAAAAATCTCTCTTCATATAAGATTTAACTATTCTGGATCAGGGACACAGTGGGGGGTTTCGGAGGAGAAACGTCTACCAAGAACTGTGAAGGATCTGAAATTTTACTGCACTTTCAGTCTAACAAGTTAGACTACTGTGGTTTCATGGATATTGGCCAAAGACTTAAGACTCTTGGTTCAAAGACCAGGGACCATTTAATACTCACATAATAGCAGGAGTCAGAGAGTCTGTGTTTGTGGTAAACCCCAGTTTCCACAGGGCCATGCACAAAGGGGTAGATGATAACTGCACATGCAGTGGGTTGCATTGCACAGACGAGCCCTGGGCTTAGAGAACTCAAATCTTTTATACTGGAGAATACAAAAAAAGGAAAGTCAGCCCTCCTGCTCACAAGATGTGTAGAAACATAAGGGAACCAAGAAAAATGGTCTCCCAGCAATATTTACCTCCATTCTTCTAGGTGCCTTACCAAAAATTAATTTCTAGGGAGTCACAGCTATCATTTGAGCACTTGAGTGTTTGGCCTTGGAAATAGCAGTAGGAACAGGGTAGAAAATAAGAGAAGGTAGCAATAATTACTGGAAAATTTATTAGCCATTTTTTCCAAGGGTAAATGTAAATATCCTTGTAAAATGCAAATATCTTTGGCAAAATAAGCCATTATAACAGCTATATTATTAGTTTATAAAAGGCCTATTATGGACATTTAATACTAGTGTTCTGTATTTGTCATACATTTTACATTTTATAGGTTTATCCTATCTATGCAACAACCCTGCATGAAAGGCAAGTATGTACCTATTTCGCCATTTTATAGCTGAGCAACATTCTGTGTCTCTGAGGCACAGAGAGGTTAAGTAACTTATTCAAGGCCAAATAAACTATATTTGAGTCATTCAACTATATAGTAATATGGTTACCATTATAGGAACATATATTCTTTCAGAATTATAAATACACATATTGGCCAACCCTTAATACATAAACATATAAATATATGTAATAGGTAGAACTGAGTGTTGGATACACTTTTGTGGGGCTTAGGAAGCAGACTGTATTATAATAGCACTGCTTCAGAGCAGAACCAAATTTTCAAAAGACAGACCCTCAAGTTGCTACCCTGGAGTATATTTTCTCATTAACAAGAATATAAATCAAGTTGCTTAAATTTTGCAACAACTTTAAAGATATTACCAATGTAAAAATTTATTATTTTTGTAAACTACCTCAAGCTCCTCCAATTAAAGATGCTTCCTTAGTGAGGTAACATCAATTAATCTGCCAAATTGAAATAGTCTATAAATCAGGAGACTAATTCTATTTATCATTTAAATATAGAAAACAAGTATAAAAATAAGTGTATTCAAATCATTGGTGAATTTCTTTCTGTTAAACAAAGAAGATAAAGACTCTTCAGGTGAGGGAGGGAGAGTTTGTTTTTCAGTTATGTTAGAAACAAAAGCCTATCACAAAGTGTCATAGTGTTGTTTCTTTTTTAAATCTATAACATAGTAGCAGATTGCCAAAAAGGGTTAAAGACAACATGGTCCATGCCTCTTTCAGCTCTCAAGAGTGTGGCAAAATGTATTATTTGGAGTAATCATGACACAGATCTGCATGTGTATGTCTTCAATAATTCATGTTGCAGCTTGTCTCACTGTGGGGACAGATGTCAGTGAAACCAGTGACAGCCGATCATGCTGATCCCATACATAATCACGTGTGGCTGATCCCACAGTGACACAGAGCCTTGACTATATGCCCACTAAGTTCTGTCGAAGCTAAGAAAATAGTGGCCAGTAAGTTTGAGTTTAGTTATTCATTTTGTAACTACATGAAGAGTACATATTTATATATATGTATGTATAAAAACATCCTACTTCCTTACAATTTCCTTAGGATTTAGAAATCTTTATAATCTGAACTGGTTATATGTGGAAATATTCCTTAACTTTGAATGTCATATTTATTAAGTCATTAAAAATATACATAGAAAATACTGCTGACACAATCAGTTATTTATCACTATTGTCAAAACGTATGTGCCTCTCCAGGTGATTTATAGTATTATCAATTTTGATTAATCTTTCATCATTAATTCATATATAGTAATATGTACAAATGTTACATATTCCAAAGATTAAACAAGCTGTTTTGATCTCCTTGACATACCTTTGTTTCTCATAATGACCAGTATTTTTTTAACATTAGGCATTAATCAATGTTAATTGATTAATTATCCCAGATACTTTGAAAGGAGTACAAATGTGTATCTGTCAGTAAGTGTCTATGAACATTAGTTAGAATATAGACTATAGAACATGGAATATAAAAAATACTTCCTGCCCTAATCCTTATGTATAAAGAAATACAGCGCTAGTCATTCCAAATCCTTTTAAAAGCCAAAGTATTGTATAGTATTTTTAAATACCAAGATGAGCTCCATTTATTCATTTCTTGAATGAATTAGAAATGTCAAGCTCTATTTATGACCTGCAGTGCCCCTGATTATAGCAAACACCATGTGTATGTTTGTGTGTTTGTATGTGTGTGTGTGTGTATAAACATGTGTATATATTACATATATGTATGCAATTTGTATGTCTTTGTGTATGCATATATGTTGCATTTTTAAATATTCAGCAGAACAAAGCATTGACATTTATATTTTCTTTAGCAATATGTTATTTTGCAATTTTTGACTTTTTCTTAGACATGAGGCATTTTGATTAGCTTTTGAGTCATTTCATTTTTCTTGATTTTTGTTTTGCAGAGGATGTCCAAAACATTTATTCCTAATGATTCTTTTAATCTGTTCTCTCCTCTCTAAGATCAGTACATTTAGGGAAAAGGCATTGATTTTTCATTATTCCAGGATTAGACTGTTTTTGAAATACTCTCTATGTCAGGGAATCTCATTGATGCTACCAGGCAAACTGTTGCCCAACACTGGGTACCATTTTTCTTTGGAGGTGCACTTACATAAACATTTCTAATCACAGCTTTGTAAAGAGACACGGTATAATAATTCATGACTTTTAGGTAATATGTCATATGAATCTTAACATATGGCATTGCACTCTACAATGGCAATCTTGGCTTCAAAAGGGACCTGGAAAACATCCAGTGAGATGAGAATAAGCCAAACTTGAAAGAAAACCATATCGATGTTAATCCAGGTTTGCACCTTTCATTCAGACTCGGAACTCTCTAGCAGATGGCTCAGTGTTGAAGCACTAATGTTAGCAAAATGTCAAAACTATTTTGCTAGACTCCCCAATTGTTCAGACAGACTATTTTTCGAGTATTTGATATCAAAATAATATTAATAAATCGTAGCACTTGTGTCTCTGATCACAAGAGCAGGGTTTTACTTTCAATTTCCAAAGACAATCTGGCTTTGCTCTTTTGGAACATAGCCAATTAGCTTTTACAAAGGACAATCAAATTTTAGAAAACTTCCCCCCAATTCTTTGGCCAACAAAGACCTACTCAAAAAAGACAAAGGAATGCAGGACGTTTTGGCAGACAGCATTGTTAGTAACTGCGATATCAATTTAATCATCCAAACAAATGTCATGAGATAGAGAATCTAAATCAAAGTTTCTTATTCTGAGATTCATGAGCATAGAGAAAAAAAGCTAAATGGGCTTCAGAGAGTCCAAAACCCATTTGATTCTGGAGGCAAACGTGTGTGGGTGTGCATATGCATGCCGTCCTGTATACATACGCATATACACTGAATATACAAGGTGAATAAGTGAATGAATGAATAAGGCCCTCATATGAGGATGTAGCAGTGGTTTCAACATGTTACAGAAAGTCAGAATTACCTGTGCAAAACAAGAATGAATATATCTGCATCTAGACAAAAGCATTTTTAAGCATTAATTGGTCGTCTAATGTCTATTAACACCTAACCTGTCTCTAAGTATTTTTTCTTCTACCATTCAAATATATCTCCTAAAGTAGAAATTAACAGCCCTGTTTTGCAGACAGTTAAACACTAATGTCTCAGAGGACTTATCTGGGGTCCCCAAATGGCCACTCCAGAGTTAGTCTTCCTGACTCAAAATTTCACATCTACTCCTTTAATGATTGTTTCTACCTCTGTATAGCCAGACTATAATCCCAACAGCAAAAGACAGTTTGCCAAGTCTATGATAGCACAGAAAAACATCCTCATAGGAGACCACTTTCAAGGAATATTTTTTTGTTCCATATTTTTTTATGCAACTACAAAGGGTATCAATGTTATTATCCTCAAGAGGTGTGTTTCTCTTTGCAAAATCCTTATAGCAGCCACTATAGTTTATCTGTCTTTCAATGTTAACTGATAAAACAGCAGTGGGAATTTCCAACACATCTGTTCAGGTCTTGCCCATTAGCCCAACGCAAAGCATGTAGGCATACCACCCTGGGAGTCAGTTCATATCCGGACGGCTATTTATCCTGTTCTTCTATGACTGTGTTCCCAGGAGTGAGGTCACAGATAGAAAGATTCATGTGTAGCACCTAAGAGGCTAGGCCAAATAAAAACTGAATAATGATTAGCAAAAATTAATTTGAGAAATGTAAGAGTTGAAAAGAGGTGTCATGTTCAAATTAGATCTAGCCATTCAAGACTAATTCTGTACAATGAACCTGCACAAAGATATATTTTGTATGTCACTGCTGGACTGACAGCACTGTTTCAATTACGTAACTCTTACATAAGTGACTGTTTAGATATTTTCCTCAGTTCCAAATCCTAATTTGCTTTCTTACTGTATCTTTTAGGATTAACCATGGTTTTATTTTCATATTTGTTCATTATCAATTGCATCCCTGAAGACTGTCCATATTTCTTTAATGTTGTGACAGGAATTCTTTGCTGAAGCTAAAAAAAAAAAAACAAACAAGAATGAAACAAGCTAAGAGAATAACACTGTATCCCATTTTTTCATTTAAAATATGTTACAAAACAGCTTTCAGTTAAAAATTTTTTGACAGTGTATATTCAATTTTTCAACTAACAGATGCATGTACATAAAATTATATGATTGAAATTCAGTGTCAGGGGCTTTAGTCATTTAATTTGGGAAAACCCAAGGCATCGGTCCATAATATTGCTCTTGAAATATTCTTGTTTAATAATGAGATGGTAGAATGTCTATAAAATGGTAATATGGATGTATTTATTACATTTTAAAATGGTAGTTGATATGAAAATTTTTAAAAGAAAATTACCGTGATCTATTTTTTTAATGAAAAGTGGTTTTCTTTGTTTTTTTGTAAGAAATAAAGTCACAAAAAGATTGAGTGAGCAATATATGAATACTATAAGAAGAAACCAAGTTGTCTTAGGACTTCTAGTTCAGGGTTCTTGATTCTAAAACCTCAACAATTGATAATGTGCTTATTAATTGAAAAATATTCAGACTATTAACAACTATTTAATGTTAAGAAAAGGCAGACACTGAGAAGTATTTATGAGGCTTTCTTCACATTTTTATAAAGGTTTAGAGAAATACGGAGACTCAGTTGCCTTAATAAAAGCAATAGATAAGTGCTTTTAGCAAAGACAATCCGGCAGGGAAGAACATTTGAAATTATGAAGTCTCATTTGAAAGTGGTCTACAGCAGTCTTACTCAAAGTGCCAGCCTGGGAATGTAAATCAGCTGCATCAAAAGCTCACTGTTTGGTTCAGCTACATTTTTTCATTATAAGACACTCTCAATAAAGGATGCAATGTGTTGTTTTACATTCTGGGGCAAGTTCCCTTGTGCATGATGAACTGGTAACAAACTGTTTAGATACTGTCGCCAGTTGGCTAACCACTTTGTGTAGCATTTGTCTAAAGAAAGGCAATTTAATGTACCATCACTGTTAAATATTTCTTCATAATCAAGACTTAAAAATTACTTGTGAATAACAGTGTGACTTTAAGATAGAGAACTGATTTTTTTCTAATCAATTGTGCTTTGACATCACAAATAACTGTAGGAGAGTTTTAGAAAAGTATACTACTCTTAAGGGAAAACTGCAAATACAGAAATAAAATTTAGCGAGTGAGCACCAAAGAACAAAAGTTCACATGTTAATTGTATTATCTTCAGTGATCTTCCCACAATTAACAGGCAGAGGGTAGTTGTGAAAGTTTATTTTCTTTTTATTGTGAATTAAATCATCCTATACCTAGAGTTACAAGTCAAGATTGAACTTGACATGCACCTGTCCATATTAGCCTAGGCTTCTTATTTATGTAACGGCAATACAGAGAATGGCAACTAAAGTGTATTTGTCTACAGATAGGACCAAATATATCTAAAATATTTTCAAGACAGAGATACATTATGATAACTCTAGAAGGGAAATGCAGTCTTCCTGCAGGGAAACGTAGGCGATCCACTATTTTTACAATTTAGGAAGATAATCCAGTGTACACCTAGGAATCCAAAGTCTTCTTACACTCTCTTATGTTTTGAATAGCCAGAAATACAAGATACATCATTTATATAATAACTAAGATTATTTCAAAAGAAAGCAATTTGACAATACCAGTTCCCTTCAGCATAGAGCTGTAATTGGGCACCCAGAGTCAGATGCTTTAAGTCTTAGTTTCATCCACTGAATTCCAACACAGACTGGATGATCTTAGGTAAGTTAGTCTGTCTTCTTCTGCCCAGTTAACCAATCTATAAAATGGAGTTGATCACAGGATTTAGCTTCAGAGTAAGGATTATATGAAATGACTGCATAGAGTTTAGCAAAACAGTGGTAAGCTCTCAAGATATGTCGCTATTGATATTTAATACGGTGATTCCACCTAACCCAGGAGGCTTGGTTTATAAAGGTGTCAGGGTTAACTAAGATTCCAGTTTCCTAAGTAGAGGTAGGCATTATTATTTTTAAGGATGCATTGATCTTAAAGAAATGTGTTTTTCCTAAAAATTCAACATGACCACCACAAACATTCTACACACAATATTTTTAAAGAAAAAATGAAAATATATTTTACCTTTAGCTTTTGGGCCTTTTGTTTGAGACACAGCTCTATCAGAAACAATGGCTTTGTTATAAAATATTTTATTCTAGGAAAGGTGGTTTTGAATATTCAATAGGGCTCCAGGCTAGTGATTTTGTGGTTAGGTTTCTTGTCTTTCATGAAGCCCTTGACAAAGGTCACAAACAATTTGCTCATTCCTCTTATTAAAATAAAGATGGGAAGCATTGATGATAACTCTGCCCAGCAGCTAACTTCATCATCTGTAGTGGTTTCAACATATGCTTGTGAGATAATGAAAAATATAGTATTAAATACAGTGGCAGATTGAGTCTTGTTTCAGGGTAAATATAGAAAGTAATTTTTTTCCCTCTTCATTTCCTCAGAACCTGTTTAGCATTAGACTGTTAATATCATTACTGATACATGACAAAACCGTTGCATAATATACTGCATTTGAGACACCCTCCCCCCATAAAAAGGAGCAATGGAAAACTATGAACATTAATCCAGCATTCAAAATAATGAAGTGCTTCAAGCCAACCCTCTTCAAAAACCTTCCACTTATATAGTTTTGTAGGGCAAACAGTTTTATAAATCTGACATGATTTTCTGGTCCCATTTAATATTATGAAAACCTCATTTTTCAGGGTTAGAGTCAATATGAAAAGTTTTTAAAGATCTATTCTGTAGCCGGTAATAAAAATCTCCTATACAATCTCTATGATATAATCTTTTCTGAAAAGGATGTCAATACTGGGAAAAAAGGAAGAATTATTTATACTTTAATATTCAAGAATTAGGAAAATAAACAAAATGATTTTGAGCAACCAACATTTTGTCATAGTAAGTGGTTGCCTGGGGAAATGGTAGCTACTTAAAGAATATATGTATATATATATGTATGTATAAGTGTGTGTGTATAAAGATTTTTATTAGATCTGTACAGATTATGCTAATTGGAAAAGAAATATTCTTACAGTACCTTTCCTATTGAAAAGTATTGTCTGTTTCTCTAGTTATTCAAATCCTTTTGATGTCTCTCAGTAATACATTTTAGTTTTCTTCATAAAGGTCATGTATATTTTAATTAAATTTGTTAAGTGTTTAACGTTATTCTTGCCATGGTGAGCAGGATTCCTTCATCCTATTGTTGTCAGGCACATGCAAACTTTTCTGCAAATGTCTTTGGTTTTAGGAGCCAGGTGATCTTGGTCACATGTATAATAATTTTAAATTACCAATGATAAAAACATTTAAATATTAATTCCAAAACAAATCAGGTAAGTTAAGAATAATTCAATATGTGTTTGTATTAAGAACCTCATCTCAAGAAAATTTTCTATATACACAGTTAAAATATTTTTTAAATCTCATAAAAATTAAAATTATTTCAGTATAAAATATTTATTTTATTAAGAAAGAAACTGAATTAGTTGCTTATATTTTGTTGACATTGCACTTGGGTTGGTGACTCCAGTGAAATCTGGGTCTTACTGCTTCTGTGTCATGGTTAGTTTCTAACCATGTCCACCCCCATGTCCCTCACTACTAGATGCTGAACATATTGCCTCTCTTAAGGTGATTTTATTATATTAGAGGTCAGTCCAAGATCTCCCTTATGCTGTCGCCATTATATTCGCCTTTCAGAAATGACTTAGGGAGAAACAGCTTCCCTCTACTGGCTCTTGTTTACAGAAGAAATAAATGGCTCAGCTGCAGCTATTACTTCAGGATGTAATTAAAACGGGGAATTGCAGATGCTGTGGTTTCTTTCTTTCTTTCTTTCTTTTGATGCCTGATGATACAAGCAACTGCATGAAGCACCTATCTTTATTTTTTATTCTTTACAAGGATTACAGAGAACCCGAACATGCAACAAGCATGGGTTGTAGCATTTTTTTTAGTGTTATAGAAGATCACTTGCTTTTAGAAGAAAAAACAATCAACCAAGTGACTTCACATAATGTAGCCTAAGATTTAATGCCACCTTTTCCTTGAAACTTGAAATCTATCACATGGATATATCTATCCCAAATCTATTTGGGATTATGCCTATCTGGTGTTTCTTACAGGAATATTTTCCATGTATATTTCAGATTTCCATTTATCTTTTAATTGTATATTTTATACAACTGATATATAATATAGTGAAGCTACAAAGCATAATAACAAAATAAACACTTGTCAACCTACCACCCAATTTAAGAAAAATAACATTACAAATTTCATTGACAGCTATTGCTTTAAAAAATGTTTCACTTTTTTGTTTAAAATACTAATTGCTCTTGCAATTTCTTCTTTGACCCATAGTTATTTGGTAGTGTGTTATATAATTTCCTAATATTTCAGCCAGGTGCCGTGGCTTGCGCCTGTAATTCCAAAATTTTGGGAGGAAGAGGTGGGCGGATCACCTGAGGCCAGGAGTTTGAAACCAGCCTGTGCAACATGGCAAAGTCCTGTCTGTACTAAAAATACAAAAATTAGGCGGGCGTGGTGGTGCCTGCCTCTAATCCCAGCTACTCAGGAAGCTGAGACGTGAGAGTTGCTTGAGCCCAGGAGGCAGAGATAACAGTGAGCCAAGATTGTGCCACTGCACTCCAGCCTAGGAGACAGAGCAAGACTTTGTCTCGAAAAAAAAAACAAACATTTTTTTTAGAAAAGGAAACCACCTAAAATGCAATTAAAAAAAAAAAAAAAGGAAACCTAATTTTTGGGTATTTTCTCTCATTGATTTCCATTTTAATTCCATTACTGTCAGAGAATATATATTTGTACAATTTGAATCTCCTTAAATATATTGACTTATTTTATAGCCCCGAAGATGGTATATTTTGGTAAGTATACTATGTGAGCTGTGAATTCTGCTGTTTTGATTACAAACTGTTCTATAAGTTTTAATTAGGTAATGTTAGTTATCAGTGTTGTTCAAGTGTTCTATATCCTGACCAATTTTCTGCCTACATTTGTTCTGTTCCATTTATTATTGAAAGCAAGATATTGGGCTGGCACTGTGGCTCAGGTGCTCCCAGCACTGTGGGAGGTCGAAGAGGGCAGATCACAAGGTCAAGGTCAAGAGATCGAGACCATCCTGGCCAACATGGTGAAACCCCATCTCTACTAAAAATACAAAAATTATCTGGGCATGGTGGCCCACCTGTAGTCCCAGCTTCTCGGAAGGTTGATGTAGGAGAATCACTTGAACATGGGAAGCGGAGGATGTGGTGAGCCGAGATCGTGTCAATGCACTCCAGCCTCTAGCCTCGCCACAGAGCAAGACCCCTTCTAAAAAAAAAAAGAAGAAAAAAAAAAGAAAAAGAAAAAAGAAAGATTGAAACTATCGTATATTAGGTGTGTAAACCTTTAGAATTATCCTTCCTATTGGTGAATTTACCTTTTTTATTATAAAACGACTCTCTTTATCCCTAATAATAAATTTTGATACCTGTAGGTTATTTCTCTAAATATTTTTATTTTTCTTCAGAGGTGTTTTGGTTGCTCGAGGTCCTTTGCTTGTTATATGTATTTTAAAATTATGGCTGGGCACAGTGGCTCATGCCTGTAATTCCAGCATTTTGGGAGGCCAAGGTGGGTGGATCACCTGAGGTCGAGAGTTTGAGACCAGCCTGACCAACACATAGAAACCCCATCTCTACTAAAAATACAAAATTAGCCGGGCATGGTTGCACATACCTGTAATTCCAGCTACTCAGGAGGCTGAGGGAGAAGACTTGCTTGAACCTCGGAAGCAGAGGTTGCCATAAGCCAAGATCACACCACCGTACTCCAGTCTGGGTAACAAGAGCAAGAATCTATTAAAAAAAAAAAAAATTGACAATTTACCAAGAAGTTCCTATTGAGATTTTTAAAAAATATTTTATTGATAAATATTTGTACATATTAAGGAGTATAGTTATATTTTGTTACATAAATACAGTGTGAAATGATCAAGTCAGGGTATGTGGATATCCATCACATTGAGTATTTATGATTTGTATGTGTTGGGAACATTTTATGTTCTCTCTTCTAGCTATTTTAAAATAGATAATATATTAGGTAACCCTGCCCTTCTAAAAACAGAACGTATTCCCTCTGACTGATGCTTATACCCATTAATCAATTTCTCTCTGTCCTCCCCTACTCCACACACATGTATCCAGTGCTCTGGTATCTAGTATTCTACTCTATGCCTCCATTAGATTAACTTTTTAGTTTCCACATATGAGTGAGAATATGTGGTATTTGTCTTTCCGTGCCTGGCTTATTTCACTCAACATAGTAACCTCCATTTTCATACATGTTGCTGCAAATAACATGATTTCATTCATTTTATGAACAAATAGGATTCCATTGTGGATATATACCACAATTTATTTATTTATTTGTTAATGCCACTTAGGTCCATTCCATATTTTTCCTTTGTAAGTAGTGCAACGATAAATATAAGAGTGCAGATATCTCTTTGATAAACTGATTTCCTTTGTATAAATGCCAGTAGTGGAATTGCAGGAATGTATGGTAGTTCTATTTTTAGTTTTTTGTGAAATCTCAATACAGCTTTCCATAGGCCATACTATTTTAAATACTCACAGTGTATAAATGTGTAAGAGATTCCTTTTCTCTGCATACGTTCCAGAATCTGTTATTTTTTGTCTCTTGAATAATAGCCATCTGATATAGTTTGGACATTTGTTCGCTCCAAATCTCATGTTAAAATGTAATCACCAGTATTGGAAGTGGTGCTTAGTGGGAGGTGTTTAGGTCATGGGGACAGATCCCTCATGCGTGGCTTGGTGATGTCCCCAAGGTAATGAGTTATATAATGCTAACATAGTTCTTGCTGTATTAGTTCACACAGGAGCTGGTTATTTTAAAAAGTGTGTCACTTGTCCTATTTCTATCTTGCTCTCTCTCTCACTATTTGACAGGCCTGCTCCCTCTTCCCCTTCTGCCATGATTAGAAGTTCTCTGAAGTCTATACCAGAAGCAGATGCCAGTGCCATGATTCTTCTGCAGAACTGTGAACCAAATAAACTTCTTTTTCTTATAAATTACCCAGACTCAGGTAGTCCTTTATAGCAATGCAAAATGGACAAAGAAACCATTCTAACCAGGGTAAGATAATATCTCATTGTGATTTTCATTTTCATTTCCCTGATGATTAGTGATGTTGAACATTTTTTTGTGTACTTGTTGGCCATTTGTATGTCTTTTTTTCAGAAATGTCTATTTATCCCTTTTCCCATTTTAGAATAAAGTTATTTACTTTTTAATGT
The DNA here is from genome assembly GCF_009761245.1 of Sapajus apella. Classification (NCBI taxonomy): domain Eukaryota; kingdom Metazoa; phylum Chordata; class Mammalia; order Primates; family Cebidae; genus Sapajus; species Sapajus apella. The sequence goes on from NW_022436985.1 coordinate 18,457,343, forward strand.
TGAATTGTGAATTGTTGAAGTGAATCCAGTTTTGAAGTTGTCATTGATGAAACACTTTTTATTACTGATTCAATCTCATTGCTTGTTATTGGTCTATTCAAGTTTAAGTTTTCTATTTTTTTTCTGATTTAAACTTAGTAGGTTGTATGTGTCCAGGAATTATTGCATTTCCTCTGGGTTTTCCTGTACATTACTGTATAATAGTTGCTGACTATCTTCTGTATTTCCGTGGTATTAGTTGTAATGTCTCTTTTGTTTCTGATTTTGTTTGTTTTTTTGTTTTTTCTCTTCTTCTTTGTTAGTCTAGTTAATGAATTATAGATTTTATCTTTTCTTTTTGCTGAAACTTTGCATTTTTTACTCTCTATTTTGTTTAATTCTGCTCTGATTTTTATTATTCTTTTGCTAATTTTGTGTTTGGTTTATCTTTTATTTTCCAGTTCCTTGAGCTGCATTGTTAAATTGTTTATTTGAAATTGGTTTCTTTTGATGCAGATATTTATTAGCTTAACCATTTCTCATAGTACTCCTTTTGCTATAAATTTTGACATATTTTGTTTCTGTTTTCATTTGTTTCTAGAAATTTTTTAATTTCTTTAATTTCTTCCTTGACCCAATGGTCATTCAGGATCGTATATAATTTCTATGTATTTGTAGAGTTTCCAAAGTTTCTTCAGTTATTTATCTCTAGTTTTATTTCATTGTAGTCTGAGAAGATACTTGATATAATTTTGATTTTTAAAACTTTGTTGAGACTGGTTTTGTGGCCTAAAATACAGTCTATTTAGGACAATTTTTCAAGTGCCAATTGGAAGAACACATATATTCTGTAGCTGTTGGAGAAAGTAACATCTAAATGTCTGTCAGATTGATTTTATCTAAAATGCAGTCTATTTTTTATTTCCTTATTTATTTATTTTTATAATTTCATTTTTTATTTTAGATTCTGGGGTACATGGGTAAATGTACAGATTTTTTTACCTGGGTATACTGCATGATGCTGGGGCCAATGCTTCTTCTATATTAATTTCCTGTCTAGGTGATCTAATTCTGAGAGTGGCATGTTTAAATCTTGAAGCATCATATTATGGTGTTTGAGTCTACCTCCCCTTAAGATCTAATAATATTTGTTTTATATATCTGAGTTGTACAGCGTTGGTAGAATATATGTTTAGAATTGTTATAACCTCCTGCTGAATCGATACCTTTACCATTATATAATGACCTTTTTTGTCTTTTTAAATTTTCTTTAACTTAAAATTTGTTTTATCTGATATAAGTAGAGCTAATTTTGCTCACTCTTGGTTTCTATTTGTGTGAATTATATTTTTAGTAATCTCTTTACTTTTAGTCAATATGTCTTTGGAGAGGCAGAACAAGATGTCAAAGTAGAAGTTGCCAATTGTCCCTCTCACAAAGACAACAGTTTAACAACTATCTACAAGGTTTGGTTCTTTAGAAGAATCAAAACCCAGGTGAGCACTCACAGTACCTGGTTTCAACTTCATATCACTGAAAGAGTGACAAAAGAAGTAAAAAAAACAGTCTTGAAATAGCTGGCAGCCAGACTCGGTGACTCACACCTGTAATCCCAGCACTTTGGGAGGCCAACGCAGGCAGATCACAAGGTCAGAAGTTTGAGACCAGCCTGACCAATATGGTGAAATTCTGTCTCTACTAAAAATACAAAAATTAGCCAGGCATGGTGGCATGCACCTGTAATCCCAGCTATTCAGGAGGCTGAAGCAGGAGAATCACTTGTATCAGGGAAGTGGAAGTTGCAGTGAGCTGAGATTGCACAACCGCACTCCAGCCTGGGTGACAGAGTGAGACTCCATCTGAAAAAAGAAAAGAAAGAAAGAAAGAAAGAAAAAGAAATAGCTGGCACCCCATCCCTACTTCCCAGCAGCAGTGGCATGGTGTGGAATTTCAGTGCACTAGGAGAAGTAAAGTGCATATGATCAGAGAAAATTACCTTCACAAAAAATAAGACAGGAAGGAAAGAAAAAAGGAAGAGAAGACCACAAAACAAGCAGACAACAAATGACAAAGTGGCAAGAGTAAGTCTTTACTTATCAATAATAACATTGACTATAAATGTACTAAATCCTCTAATTAAAAGACATAAACTGGCTGAATGGATAAAGAAGCAAGATCCATTAATCTGTTGCCTACAAGAAACAGTGGACTTAATTTGCACTATAGACCAAATGGATCTAATACATATTTGTAGAACATTTCATTCCAAAGCTGTAGAAGACACATTCTTTTTCTCAGCACATGGATTATTCTTAAGGATAAATCATATGTTAGATCACAAAACAAGTCTTAAAACATTCAAAAAACCTTGAAATAATATCAAGCATCTTCTCTGAGCACAATGGAATAAAAACAGAAATTAATAGCAAGAGGAATTTGGGGACCTCTACAAATACATGAAAATTAAACAATCTGCTCCTGATGATCAGTGGGTCGGTTAAGAAATTAAGAAGAAAATGGAAAAAAAAATGATTGAAACAAATGATAATGGAAACAGCATACCAAAACCTATGGAATACTGAAAAAGCAGTACCAAGAGGGAACTTTATAGCTATAAGTGCCTACATAAGAAAAGAAGAAAAACTTCAAATAAACAACGACAAAATGCATCTTAAAGAACTAGAAAAGCAAGAGCAAACCGAACACAAAATTAAAGAAAAATTAATAACGATCAGAGCAAAAAAAGATAAAGTTGAAAGGAAGAGAGCAATACAAAAGATCAGTGAAACAAAGTTAGTTTTTTGAAAAGTTAAAAGAAACTGACAAACCTTTAGTCAGTGTAAGAAAAAAGGAGAGAAGATCCAAATTAATAAAATCAGAGACGAAAAAGGACACATTACAACTGATATCAGAGAAATTCAAAGAATCATTAGTAGCTACTATGAGCAGCTATATGTCAATATACTGGGAAATCTAGAAGAAATAGACAATTTTCTAGACACATGGTTCAACCTATCAAGATTAAACCATGAAGAAATCCAAAACCTGAACAGACCAACAAGAAGTAACAAGATCAAAGCCATAATAAGTCTCCCAGTAAAGAAAAGCTTCAGACCCAATGGCTTCATTGCTGAATTCTACCAAAGATTTAAAGAACTAGTACCAATTCTACTCAAACTATTCCGAAAAACAGAGGAGAAGGAAATACTTCCAAACTCCTTCTACAATGCCAATATTACCAACAAAACCAAAGACACATCAAAAAATAAAACTACAAGACAATATCTCTTATAAATATTGATGCCAAAATCCTCAACAAAATTTAACTAGCAAATCAATTTTAACAGTACATTAAAAAGATCATTATTATCACCAAGTAGAATTTATCCTTGGGATGCAAGGATGGTTCAACATACAAAAATCAATCAATGTAATACATCATATCAACAGAATGAAGGATAAAAAACATATGATAATTTCTATTGATTATGTAAAAGCATTTGATAAAGTTCAACATCTCTTCATGATAAAAAAAAAATCCTCAAAAAAAACTAGGTATAGAAGGAACATATCTCAACATAATAAAAATCATATAGACAGGCCAGGCGCAGTGGTTCACACCTGTAATCCCAGCACTTTGGGAGGCCAAGATGGATGGATCATGAGATCAAGAGATCAAGGCCATCCTGGCCAACATGATGAAACCCCATCTCTACTAAAATACAAAAATTAGCTGAGGATGCATGGTGGCACATGTCTGTAGTCCCAGCTACTTGAGAGGCTGAGGCAGGAAAATTGTGTGAACCCAGGAGGTGGAGGTTGATGTTGCAGTGAGCAGAGATCGTGCCACTGCACTCCAGTCTGGCGACAGAGTGAGACTCCGTCTAAAAAAATTAAAAAAAAAAAAATCATATGTAACAGACTCACAGATAGTATCATACTGATCGGTGAAAAACTGAAAGCCTTTCTTCTAAGATTGAGAAAATGACAAGGATGCCCACTTTTACCACTTGTATTAGATCATTTTCATGCTGCTGATAAAGACATACCTAAGAATGAGCCATTTACAAAAGAAAGAGTTTTGATAGACTCAAGGTTTCACATGGCTAGGAAGGCATCACAATCATGGTGGAAGGCAAAATGCGTGTTTCACATGAAGGCAGACAAGAGAAGAGAACTTGTGCAGGGAAATTCCCCTTTATAGTTGGATCTTATGAGACTTATCCACTATCATGAGAATAGCATGGAAAAGACCTGCCTCCATGATTCAATTATATCCCACTGGATCCCTTCCATATCACGTGGGAATTATGGAAGCTACAATTTAATATGAGATTTGGGTAGAGACACAGACAAACCTTATCATTTAATATTATTATTTTGATTTATTTTTTCAGGACTTGAAAATTTTTCTTTTCATTGAAATCTGTTTCTGGAGAATTATTATCTTCCTTTGGGGGTGTCATATTCCTTGATTTTTCATACTTCTTGTATCCTTATGTTGATATATGTGCCTTTGGTATTATAGTCACTTCTTCCAACTTTTTGCATTTGCTTTCATAGGGAATGATGAAAGCAAGATTTTTCTGTAGATGTATCTATAGTGTTGCTTCTGTGGGACATTTTAGCTTTGATTCTTGGTGCATGGAATAGTGTAGTCTCTGTATGATTTATTTGGCTATAATCAGCATCAATGGTGTCTGCAATTTCCTCAGTAGTTGTGGGTGTGGTTGTTAGTGGTGTCTATGTCAGAGTTTTGCTGGGAATTGGGATGCCAGGTAACCCATTTTATAGTTCCCAGTGGTGGCAAGGCAGGTTGAGCATACCACTTTTTGGTCCCAGGGCAGCATACACTAGCATCAATGTTAACCTGTCCAAGCAGATTAATTATTGGGCCTTTGGGAAGCTTTTCATGTGCCAATAATGGCAGTGGTGGGCTGGACAGGTGGGTGGGTGCTTGGGCCTCTAGGCAGTAGACACGGTAAGGGCAATTGCAGGAGGAGTGACGGGACAACCCTCTTGATCTCAAGTGATCTGCATTGGTATTTTGGTGGCTATGATAAATTGGATGGGCCAGTCCCCAGGCCTGCAGGTGGTGTTTTCAGGTGGATGCCAACTATGGTGGCAACACTAGGTTGTGTGGGCCCAATGTCAGGCCCCTGAGAGGTGTGCTTAAGTGCCAATGGTGGTGGACTGGGTTGGGTGATCCCCAGATCCCTGTACAATGTGCTCAGGTACTGGATGGAATGTGAGGCTTGTTTAGGAAGACCTATTATAAAGTCCCCTGGTTATGAGTGCAGCTACTAGAGAGGATGGCATGGCTTTCAGTGGCAGCAGTCATAGGCAAGTAGCTGAGACATCAGCCCCAACTGGAACTTTCAAGTGGGATATCCTATTATTAGGGCCCTTACAAATGAGTAGCATTTCTGCTGGTGAGGGCAGGTCATGCTTTTGCCTTGTTGGAGGCAGCTCTCAGCTATAGTTGATGCAGGTGGTAAAGTCTGTGCCCGGGGCACATGCAAATGTGCAGCTGATCTGCTGCTAAGGGCAGTGGGGTCAATGCCAATGGTTTGAGCTCAGCGGAAACTAACCATGGTCTTGGCTGCAGGCAAGGGACGTCAAAGGGGCTCCAGAGATGAAGAGACACAACAGCTTTTGAACCTTATGGCAGGATGCAGTCTGGTGGGATCTGGATTTTACATTTAAATACAATGTAAAATATAACGTGAGAAAAGAAAAAAAAATTACACATTTGTCCACATAGTAAATCTGAAAAAACCCTTACATATAAATTATTAAAAGTAATAATTTAGTGAGTCCATTGAATATGATATTAATATATAAAACTATTAGAAAATGTAATTCAAAAATTATAATATCAATAAAAATAAGGTGTCTAGAAATAAGTTTAACAAATGATGGTAAGGCAAATTAAAAAAGTATAAAATTGCATTTAAATATAAATTCAAATTGTTTGTGAGAATGTATATGAGATAAATTCTCATATCTTAATTGCAATTATATGTGATAAAACCTTTTTGGAAACTGTTTAGCCTAACTTGATAGCGTTGGAAAACATACATGGAATGCTTACAGTTATAAGAAATAAAACAAGAGGAATATTCAGGAATATTCCTGAATATTTGTAAATAAAACATTTGTAAATAAAATAAAAAATACAAACAATTTTATTTACAAAATTGTTCGTACGGTAAGCAGAATTTCAAAACGGTCCTTGTGATTTTCACCCCCTGGTGTACATACTCCATATAATGCCTTCACCTTAAGAGTGAGTAGGACTGCTGAATATGGTATCTCACTCCTATGATTCTATTATGTTTTATTGCAGGAAGAATTTTGCAGAGGCAATTAAGGTAATTAATTAGTTGACTTTGAGTTAATCAGAAGGAATTTCACTTTTGGTGGGCCTGATATAATCAGAGAGCCCTTAAATGAGGTAGGAGAGATTCAAAGTTAAAGGTATTTCTTCTGCTGTACTTGAATAAGCAAACATTTATGGTTGTAGAATGGTTTCCATGGCAGAAAATAGCAAGTGGTCCTCGAAGTTGTGAAATGTGCCCAGTTGGCAAGCAGCAAGAAAGTGGGATCTCAGTCTTACAGCTCTAAGGAAATGAATTCTACAGGTGACTTACATGGGCTTGGAAGAGGAGGAGCTCAAGCCTCCGAGGGGACCGCAGCCTTGTGAGACCCTAAGCAAACAAACACAGTTGAGCCATGCAGACTCTTAACTCACAAAATTGCAAGATAATGCATTTGTGCTATTTAAGTTTCTAAGTTTGTGATAATTTGTTATAAGCAATGGAAGATTAACACAGTTTGTAATAGAAAAAAAACTTTGAAATAATTCAAAGATTTATGGGTGACACATGCATAATAAATTTTTTCGATAAAGGCATGCAATGGCATACTAAACTTAAACCATGCAAAAATTAAATAAACTATAGCTATGTATGCCCAATGTGAATAGATCTAAAATCTGTTGAGAAAAAAATGAAAATCATAAAAGTATACACACTATCATTCTGTTTATTTAATTATTAAAACATAAAAACTTGAATAATTTATCATTCAAGGACATACATGAATGAATAATTTTAATTTTAATAAGTCAGAATAGAGATTATATATAGAGGCAAAGTAATCCTTCGAGAGGATTATTAAAGCAGTTTCCAAAGTATTACTATTAGTCTATTTTATAACTCAATATTGAGTACATAAGTATTTATTTTATTACATTTTAAATTCTGCCTATGTATTGTATACATTCTTTTATACGGAAGACATTTTTTATCTATTAATAAGTCCCCAAATTCTAGAAAGTTAATCGTCTTCCTAGATTATACATTGAGTAATAAGTTCAAGTGGAAAAAATTATGTAAGGCTCTCAAATGCATTTAAATACAGCAAAAACAGTAATAGTTATGGTAGTAGTCATCTCTTCACCCTAATTAGTGATGGCATTTGAGGCAGATTAACAAAGTGAGCCAGGAGACTAGTGACCCAAGTTTCATCTTTCTTTTGAGTTGTATGCTTTGCATGTTCAATCTGTACTGTGTTGGGGAAGTGAAACTGAGAGAAAACCCAGGAGTTAATGACAATGAGGGAGAAAGATACAAAGGCAGAAAACTGGAAAAGAAAAAAAACATGGTTTTCATTTCTTGAATCAATTAGAAAGTGATTTAGAAACTAGAATTTAACTGGCAATATAATTGTGGTTGGATATCCAGTTGAACATTCACCCTATGTTCATAATATTGAGCTGTTTTGCTTACACAGCTTGACTGCTGTGTTGAGTACTCCTTGATTCTGGAGAATTACCTTAATAAGGGCCCTGAGAAACTCACTCGAATCTGTATTCCTGAATTGTCTTGATGAACGAATGAAATGCAAGGCATTTCTATGTTTTTACACCAATTCTCCAAATCTAGTACTCCTCCAAAGCCAGCTCTGAATTTGGTGACCACTACGGCTAATTTACCTGATCTGACCTAAACCCATCACAGGAAAACACTTTGCAATAAGACTTCGGATAGACATACACATGTCTCTTGCATTTTCTTTCCTTGTAATTAAGCAATTCTAAATCATATTTCCCAAAACTTAATTCCCATGATCAGCAAGCAAGGATAGTTGTGTATGCTTGTATTCCTAGACATTATTAGCACTTTCTACTTTGCAAATTAATTGTAGCCTAGAACTAGGGGAGTTAGTGTAAACAGTCATACTGTGTAACTGTCATTACTGTGGCTTGAAAAAGATAGAAAATTATTTATTACCCAGAATCATCACTAAAACAAAGGGGAAAAATCCAACCATTTTCAGTGAAAAAATTTTCATAATCATTTTGCTGTAGGGTTTAAAGACATTATTTTCACTTAGTAAATTCCAACTTAATATTAAAGCATTATGCTACTATATCATCCCTCTCTGTTTTCACTCCCAACAGCCCACTCCATCAAAAGCAACATTTATCTATGCTAAACTAATATTCACAGAATTCTAGAGCTAGAAAAGATCCAAATTATCAAGTGGTTCAACCCAGCAATAAAATTATATTAGACATGGTTGTTAAACAAAATTTCTTTTTGAAAGAAACACTAGAAAATAAAACAATATTCTCTGTAGATGGTCATTTAAAAGGTTTATTAACTCCCTGAGTCTGAGAAAAGAATCATTTTTTAAGCAACTAAATTTTGGCACACACATACAAAATAATTAAGTCAACTATCAAAGTGACAAGACCATGTAGAATGGAGATTATAAAGGAACAACATTTATAAATGTTGGCAACCGGTTGTATAACAGGAAACCACAAGCAATTTATGTAGGAGTTTGGCATCCTAGATTCTCTCTAAAATTCTATGACTAATTTCTCAAGTGGTTTTATTTACGCTGACTTAATCACTCTACTACCTACATCATAATATAGATGATGGCATAACCAGTGCTCCAAGGGTACATTGGAATAAAATATGTCAGTGAGGTTTTAAACAAGAGTGGTCCAATAACTGACAATGTAACACATTGTAAGATTTAAGTAGGAAAATGTGAAATAAGTTAGTTTTCTCCTCTTATATGTTTTCAAAAGCTAGAGACTATTGATTCCTTGCCTTTTTGTCATTCCAGTACTACTTTTTCTAACCTAGTTGTTTCAAAACCCATTCATAATTTTAGCCATACTGCACCTGCTATATATACTGTGCTATGATTAATATTTTTGTTCTCATCAAGTATATCTATCAGTCAGTACTTTCAGGATTTCAAGATGGCTTCTTCCCTAAAAAAAAAAAAAAAAAATAGATTTCATCCTCTTGATTGGGAGAGAAGAGCCTGAAAAGTTAAGTGGCCTGTCCCAGGTCATAGTTCAATAAGTGACTAAACGAAGGATAAAAGTCAAGTTTCTTTTCACAATGCCCAGCATGATTTCTTAATGCCACCCTGTCACTTTAGCTGTGCCTCTCCATCGTCACTTTTCACTCTCACGTATATTTCCATCTAATAATATTTAAGAGCTCTTATATGAATCAATAGTGACACAATACAAACTACCAGTGACTTCTATCTTCAAAGCTGTTGCAGTAGTTGACTTCTCAATGGCACATAGGTGACACTCGAACACTTACGTGGAAATAATCTGGACCTTATGGAACAAATTTCTGGAACCTCGACTAAAAAGAATTATGTACATGTAAAGAGGGCTTTCCTTCTTCTGCTGAAGAACCGTGGATTCATCACTATTTCTGGATATTTTGCCATATTGTATCATTTACTAATGGCTAGATTATTTAAGTTCCATATATCAAACTGAGAAAAATAATTACAAAACTTAAACTTATTAGAAACATAGTCAACTAATATAATTATTTTATCAGTTGGGGGCCAGGCAAAAACCATTTTAGATAATAAAATTGAGAAAATTTAATATGTAGGTAATGAGCAAAGCAAGAGCTGAGAAACCAACAGGGGATGGTGAAGCAACCAAAAGATGAGCAAGTGTATAAAGCCACTACCACGTCTAAGGCTGAGGTGGCAAAGGTAAAAGTCTTATTACCCGAGACTAGAAGCCAGAGTTGCCTGGTAGGGACTAGAACTGAGCACAGGCTGAGAAGTCAAAACCACAGAGGAAACCATCCACTACTGTAAAATGCTACTGAGGATGAACTAGTAGAGGAGAGATAACCCTGGCTTTTTCCATTCTTCCTCTTTTCTACCACCCTACCCCCACCTCTCATGAGCTAATCTACCTGGAAGCCAGCTAGCAATGAAATCTGAGAAACATAGCTTGTAGGTAAAGGGTTTGAAAATGAATATTAGTAGAATAAACAATGACCAACTCACTTCCCAAGTTATAAAAGAGAAATCTAGAGCTGTAAACTAATTACTAAATTATGTTCATTTTACTTTTCTTTCAGATAATAAAAATGATCTGTAAATCTTTGAGTAGGTTAGTTATTGTAGCATTAGATAGAAAATGGATTTGGTTAGTTAAAATACTGCTAAGTATAAAAGGTGCTGCAGTGTAAGTACCATTATATCATTATATTTTTTCATTACATTCTTTAAAACAATAATAATGGATATTATTACACCAAAATATGTAATATAAGTACATAATTTATTTGGACTTCATAAAGAAAAGTTTATGTAGCCTGTCTTAATATATTTATACCTCCAATTACAGACATATTTTATAACCAGTCACTCAAGACCTACTATGCAGCATGTTATCTGCTAGTTCCTAGAGAAACAGCTATTTTCATAAGACAGGGTCATGTCCTCAAGAAACAAAGAGGAAAGGAATAAAGAATTAAGACTACAGCATGAAATACACATAAAACATAGACATGCATTAAAGTGGTACACAAATGAGGAAGCAATTCATTTTTCCAGAGGGAAGGGAGTCAGACAAGGCTTCACATAAAAGGTGAAGTCTTTTTAGTCAAATCTAAAAAGATAAGGAAGAACCAAGGCAATGTCTCTCTGAAGCCCACCCAGGCTCCTCTCCCATACATAACAGTGATCATTATTCTGGATTAATTGTAACGCACAATTACCTGGATACCTTAAGAAAATACTTTATTTTTATTTTTCTGAGATGGAGTTTTGCACTTGTTGCCCAGGCTGGAGTGCAGTGGCACGATCTTGGCTCACTACAACCTCCGCCTCCCAGGTTCAAACAATTCTCCTGCCTCAGCCTCCCGAGCAGCTGGGATTACAGGCATGCATCACCATGCCCAGCTAATTTTGTATTTTTAGTAGAGACGGGGTTTCGCCATGTTGGACAGGTGTGTTTCGAACTCCTGACTTCACGTGATCCACCTGCCTCGGCCTCCCAAAGTGCTGGGATTACACACCCGGCCAAGAAAATACTTTAAATAATTCATCACATTACCATCTACTTGGCAATGCAAGAAAACTGGCAGAGATAGTCACAATTTTAAAGATTGTCAACCTAAATAACTGATAGAGAGAGACTCTGTAAAAGAAAGCTATATTCACCCAGGAATGGGCATTGCAATGGGAATACAAGTGCCATAGTTAATTATGTGCATATTCAGTAAGGTAAAATAAAACAGATGTTTTTAAAGGAGAAACGAGGTGGATTGCACACTTGTTTTGAAATAATTGTTCTTGGCTACAAGGAGCAATAACAACAGTGGCAGCAGTTTGGGGTTGGAAAGGTAGTTGCTTTTCTGTAAGGTTGCGGTGGCTTTTGTGCAAGGTTGTGATTTTTGCAGAGTCCTTTGTGATAGTTCTTATTATGAGGCATTCCTGCATGAGAACTCTCCCTCCATGGCCTTCCTCGGCTCCATTTCTCATGGTTTTTCAAACAAGTGACTTCATTTTTATTCTGACAACTTTTATAAGCTCTTCAAACAGTAAATGCTGCAGCGTTACCTTCTTTTTCTGTCGTTCATAACCCCATCCCTTTCCTGTCCTGCATCCTGATATTACTATAGAAGCGGCTCTTTGATCTAACTTTATTTTCTTTCCCAACAAAACCCAAGAGTCATATAGCTCTCCAGTTTACATTAAGGCAAATTCCTTGAGGCTATAATGAAAGCCGTTCTTTCTTCTCTTATCCCACATTTGGAAAAAGAATTTAGATATTTTATCACTGGAAACTCTGTCCTTATCCAAGATGTTGATGGCCTCTTGTTAGCCACTCCTTCACTGGAAGATAAGATATCTAAATCTTTTCTTGTATAGATCTTCTATGCTACAAAACTATTTTTTTTTTTTTTCTTTTTTTGAGACGGAGTCTCACTCTGTCACCTAGGCTGGAGTGCAGAGGTGCCATCTTGGCTCACTGCAACCTCTACCTCCCAGGTTCAAGCAATTCTCATGCCTCAGCCTCCCACGTAGCTGGGATTACAGATGTGAGCCACTGTGCCTGTGGCCTGTGCTACAAAACTCTAAAAAACATATGGTTTTGACTGTCTCAAATTTATCACTTAGAACATTTCCTACCTATTCAGAAGTGAGATCTCCTAAGAGAAAAAACAGTCCCAAGGTTCAAAGACCCACCCAAATTTCACAAATGTCCACCGTCTTGCATATGGCCAGCTAGTACTGAGATAGTATATTAAATATGATTCTAATATGAAGATTCTAAGTGCATCCAGTCTAAAGTACTATTCCAGAGTCATGACCTTTGTCACAAGAAGCCAAAGAGGCTTTTTACTCTTTCAAAGAAACTTTGTAGAGAAACCCAGCATTAAGTCTCCTTGATAATTATTGAGCAAATACATTTTTCACAAAGAAACTGTTTTAGGTATGAAGATAGGTTTATCAAGACAATGACCCATTGCTTAATATGTCAGTTCTTCCCTGACTCAAGCAGGCTGGTTGGTTTCCTTTCCTTCAGCTGCTATTATGATTGAGGCTTCCTTTACTTTGGTTTTAAGCACCTCTCCAACTATAGCTATCTCTCACACACTAACAGCACTCCTAAAGACGTTAGCAGTGTTGAATTTGTATGGGTCTGCAGCAATTCAATTCTTGCTTTCTTGGAGGAAAGAATTTGGCTGAGGAGCATATGGCAGAGTGAGAGTCTGAGGCAAGTTAGAGTCAGAGTGAAAGTTTATTTAAAAACTTTATGCTTGAGATGCTGAGGCGGGAAGATCACTTGAACTTGGGAGGTGGAGGTTATAAGGTCATGCCACTCTACTTTTGCCTGGGCAACAGAGCAAGACTCTGTCTCAAAAAAATAAAAAGCTTTAGAGCAGAAATGGAAGAAAGTAAAGTATGCTTGGAAGAGGACCTAGAGAATGACTTGAGAGATCCGAAATCACCATTGCAAAATTACAACTAAGACAGTAAAAGAAATCGACCTAATCAGCTCCATCTTGCTTCTAACCTCCAAGCTGTCCTTGTTCATTCCTGGGCATAGGCTGAACTAATTTTGGGAGGAACTTAGTTTGTAGTCTGTAGTTTAAAACTAAGATGATAACAGTGCTTTCCAAAAGAAAAAAAAAACCTCGGCCGGGCGCGGTGGCTCAAGCCTGTAATCCCAGCACTGTGGGAGGCCGAGGCGGGTGGATCACGAGGTCAAGAGATCGAGACCAACCTGGTCAACACGGTGAAACTCCGTCTCTACTAAAAATACAAAAAAAAATTAGCTGGGCATGGTGGTGCGTGCCTGTAATCCCAGCTACTCAGGAGGCTGAGGCAGAATTGCCTGAACCCAGGAGGCGGAGGTTGCGGTGAGCCGAGATCGCGCCATTGCACTCCAGCCTGGGTAACAAGAGCGAAACTCCGTCCCAAAAAAAAAAAAAAACTCCTTCTTGCCTGGGGCTAGACTTCCTTTGTAGAACTAGCAAATTAGCCACAAGATTGGAAATTATGGTTTAGAGATCATGCAGCTGGAGAGTACAAGATTCTGACCCTCCCTAAACTGCTTTTAAGATCTTGAGATATTTTAATGCTTTTAAGTGCTTGAGATATTTTACAGACCCTGCACTTGATGGATCAGCTGGCACCACCCAGATGATTAAACTGGCTCATCTGATCTTGTGGCCCCCACCCAAGAACTGACTCAGCACAAGAGGACAGTTTCAACTCCCTATGATTTCATCCCCAACCCAACTAATCAGCACTCTTGACTCACTGGCTGCCCTCCCCACCCACCAAATTATCCATCAAAATTCTGATCCCTGAATGCTTGAGGAGATTGATTTGAGTAATAATAAAAACTCTGATCTCCCTCACAGCTGGCTCTGTGTGAATTAGTGTTTCTCTATTGCAATTCCCTTGACTTGATAAATTGACTTTGTCTAGGCAGCAGGCAAGGTGAACCCATTGGCTAGTTACAGATCCAAGTGCACTGTACAGCCCTTGACTTGGGGTTTTATGCATTGGCATGGTTCCAGGATTTTAGTTTATCCTCTCTTGATTTTTCCCTTGGAGCGGACTGTCCACAGGCACAATTGCCTTTCAGCAATTGGGGGGGCCACATGCACACTGTGTTTACTGAAGTTGTGCACATGCTCATTTGAGGCATCTTTTCCTTACCAGTATACCTAAAGGAAGGTCATATATCAGTTAAACTCTTACCTTTTGCCCCTCAGTGTACATGCTTTAGCCTGCTCACCCAGCTCCTAGAGATCTTATTGGGAAGCTGCTAATCACCAGCTTCAGGTGTTTTCTATTTATTGGGAGCCTGCCTTTCCCTGGTGCCAGCTGCAAACAATTATTTTAGCTAGACAGTTTAACAGCTACGTGACTATCACCTGATGGTTATCTGACATTTCTGTGGAAGAGGGGGGTTTTCCTCTTACCCTCTCATGTCTACATAGCTACCTACTAAAAAAGACACAAAATCACATTTTAATTCTAGCCTAACAAACCACAGTTTTATTATTCTTTGTTTGCCATTGGCTTATACTAAAACAGTCTCTTCTTCTGTTTCAATGGAAGGAAAGTTTTCTGACCGATCTATCATCACTGCCCACTATTCAAACCCAATATTAACTTCTAAACTTTTTTAATTATGATCTCACATTTATATAGACATGTCCTGTTAGTGGCATGATCAGAATAAAAAGTTGTTTTAGCATATGCAATAACACAAGAGTATAGAAAATATTTTGTTATCTACATGACTAAATTTATAATCTCTTGGTATTGTTTATGATTATAGACAATGGAGAAAACAATGAGAATTTATCCTCTTAGTAGGTATTAAAACTGTACATCTATTGATAATCTTTTATATGTTATACAATTCCTTTATAATATAGCTGTTATAAACTGTGTTGTTCTCCAGGCATCATCAGCATGAAAATGTTTGACTCTCTGTGCAGCCAAAGGAATGGCCATTTTCCATTTTCTCTTTCTGGGTTCAACCAGTTGCCTCTGAAAACCCTCTCTCTCTCTCTCTCTTTTTTTTTTTTTTTTTTTTTTTTTGAGACAGAGTCTCACTCTTGTTACCCAGGCTGGAGTGCAATGGCGCGATCTCGGCTCACCGCAACCTCCGTCTCCTGGGTTCAGGCAATTCTCCTGCCTCAGCCTCCTGAGTAGCTGGGATTACAGGCATGTGCCACCATGCCCAGCTAATTTTTTGTATTTTTAGTAGAGACGGGGTTTCACCATGTTGACCAGAATGGTCTTGATCTCCTGACCTCGTGATCCACCCGCCTCAGCCTCCCAAAGTGCTGGGATTACAGGCTTGAGCCACCGCGCCCAGCCTCTCTTTTTTTTTTCTTTGAGAGAGAGTTTTGCTCTGTTGCTTAGGCTGGAGTGCAGTGGTGTAATCATGGCTCACTACAGTCCCCACCTGCTGGGTTCAAGTGATGCTATTACATCAGCCTCCTGATGGTCTCAGCTACCACAGGTGTGCACCACTATGCTTGGCTAATTTTTTTTTTTTTTTTTTTTTTTTTAAATATTTTTAGAGCTGTGGCCTTGCCATGTTGCCCATGTTGGTCATTAACTCCTGAGCTCAAGCGATCTTCCTGCCTTGGCCTATAAATGTGCTGGGACTGCAGGTGTGAACCACTGTACCCAGCCTGAAAACTATTCTGTGTTTACCTTTCTTTAAGATTAGGCCTCAGACTCAGGATTAAACAGAATCAAGCAAACAAACAAGAAAAACCCTTACTGATTAGTAGAATGCCTTTTCTTTCCAAATTTGTTTGAGCCCACAAATATTCATCTTGCTTTTATGGCCCATGGAAGCAGAAAGGAAGACTAAAGAGATGATAGTAAAAATCGCAGATATATAATTGATATGCTGCTAATTCTTCCAAATTGGTCTGTTTTGTTTCATTTTCCCTATTTGTCAGGCCTATATTTTAGGAAGTCCAGTAAAGACACCAAGGATGGCTAACCCATCATTGTTAGGATCATTTGCAATTATAGGTTTATTCACACATATGAAGAAATGTTGCTTAAATGAAAGTGTTTAGGAAATGTTGTATATATATATTTTTTTTCAGGTACATAATATATTCTTACACTAAACCTGATAAAATTACTGAGGTGAAGGGGGTAATAAAAAGCTATTTAAAATCTCTTTATAATATTTAGAATAAACATGTTTGTTACTGGGAAGAAGAAAATTTCGTTTGTAAGTTATATTGTAAAGGAAGAGTATAGAAATTATTTATTCATCCACTAGCATCTCAGTGGTATGTAGAATTCATACAAGAGATAGATAAGATGTAGAAACATAAGGTTAAAAAATAACTTAAGATTTGTGCAGAAACCAGGCTCAAATAATCATACGTCTTGTCCTTAGGTTCTACAGGCATGAGATATAAAGCCAGTTAAGGAGATGGGAGCTTTCTCCACATAAAATATTATAGATATGACATAAGACCTGACTAGAACCTGAGGAGCTCTCATTTCTAAGACATTTATGTATTAGACGACATTTTGCTAAATATTTGCAAAATGTTAACAAAGACTGCCAATGCCCTTTACTTATGATAAAAACATACCACATACAAAACCTAACAAGGCATGCTAGATCTATAGTCCAGGAATTAGAGGTACATTATGATTCATCAGAGAACATTTATACTGGACCTTAGGAGGAGGGGTCAAATTAAGTACTATGTACTACCAACACCACCTTAAGTGTCAGCATTTTTAGTCTTGGATCCCTGCTTTCCACTGCAGCTGAAATGAATATGCAAACCCTGAGGATACGTGATGGCAACTTCTCTGTCAAAAAAGAAGAGAGCCTGTTAGAATATAACTAGTTGCTGCATTTTTTGTCTTAGCTGCTGTGGTCATTGCAATTGGTAGACCCTTCTTCCATGACAGAGGAGTAGTCATCATATTCCCCCTGTGATTATATATGTATAAAGATCACATTATTGTATATTAAAAACCATGCTCATTAACCATTGGTTTTGGTACTGTGCCTACTCTGGAATAAGTCAAGTATGCTGTCCAACTCTTGGGCATTAAGCCAGCAACTGTTCTGTGGAAGGATATAGTAGCTGTAATGGACCTGGCTGCATTTAAATTAACCCTGTCAAAGAATACAGTGCACTCAAGTTTTGGTAGTCTATGCTTTTTAAAAGAAGAACCTATTATAGAAGAATCAACACAATGAACTCTTCTGGATAATGATTTTAGAGCTACATCACTAAAAATTACATATCCCTGTCCATGGTGTAAGGCATAGCATGAAAGAAATTTCTGAATGGGAATAATAAGGGTGAATAATTTTTCCAATTTATAGAGCCTATCAAAAAATCAGGGAACTAAAATGCTTATGTTAAATATTAAAAATATATTAATAGAAACTGCCAATTGTCAAAATACAACAAAAAATAGTGGCTATTCAAGCTATGTTTCAGAGATCACATGATTCTAGACTACTCTAACTATTAAAGGAGCGTATACCCTCATTGGAAAGAAAGCTGCACACATATTCTAGATAAATTAAGAGTGTATCCATGACCTGGCTAATTATAACATAATTCATTTTGGTCCTTGAGTTCTGAGGTCTGCTGTGAAACTGGGAAGAAAAATTGTACAAGACATACAGATAATTCCGTGCAAGCAGTGCTAATAAAATGTGACTTCTTTGCCCTATTAAATATTACAAATCTTGCTTTATTGAGATGGCATACAGTTGTTTACTTATTCTTGTTCTGTCATCTAGGCGGGGTGCAGTCATGCAATCACAGTTCACTACAGCCTCAAACTCCTGGCCTAAAGTGATCATCCTGCCTCAGCCTCCCAAGTAGCTGAGATTACAGGCATAAGCCTCCACACCCAGCTAAGATGGCATTAAAATTTTTAAATGCATCTAGAAATAAAACTTAGGATTTATAACAAAGGTAACAATGCAGTAATGTGAAGAAAGGATGATCATTCTTTTTTTCACTAAATGGTGAAAAAAAAATGGTGCTAAATGAATTGCATATCCACACAGGAAAACAGTATCAGCTCCACCAATACTTTACAGCATACACAAAACTAAATTGCAGTGAATTGCAGATCTAAATATAAAATGTAAAACAAATGATCTCAGAAGAAAATATAAAAGAATGCCTCAGTCACCATGGAATAGGCAAAGATTTACTAAACAGAATACAAAAAGCATTCACCACCAAATTTTAAAACCAGACAAATTGAAGTATATTAAAATTCATACTTGGTGTCTAAAATCACCATTAAGAAAGGGAAACATTAACTAACAGAAAAGGATGACATTCATTATAAATACATCTGACAAAGGATTCATATCCAGAATATATTTTTTGATAAAACACAAAAATTAATGTGAAAAATACACACAAGTAGAAAAATGAGCAAAAAATCTGAGCAGCCATTTAGAAAAGAGGACACAGTATGATTAACAAGCATATAAAGTGCTCAATTTTACTACTCATCAGTGCAATGCAAATAAAAGAACAGTGTAATACCTCTACCACTACAAAAGAATGGCTAAAATAAAAACAATGGGGAAATACCAAACGTTGTTGAGAATGTGGAGTAACCACTTTGAAAAAGTGGCAGTATTTGTTAAAGTTGAATGTCATTATATTCACTGGTCCAGTAATTCTAATCCTAGATAAATATACATTTGTTCCAACTAAAGATATGTCCAGAATGCTCAGCTACCCTAGGTGTACTACTCCCAAACTGGAAATTACAAAATGGCCAGTAACAGTGGAATTGATGAAGAAATTGTGACTTATTTAGGCAATATCAAACAAGGAAGAATATGAAGAATCCTCAGTTGTACATGAGGTAGCTGACACCTACAAAGAGTGAGTGAAAAACCCTGACACAAAAAGAATGCATGCACTGTGATTCCATTTACATAAAGTCTGTTAGAAGTCTAGGTAATCATTATTCTTCGGATGTTGGAAGTTGGTACTGGAAGGGGGCAGGAGGGGGGTTCTGGGATGCAACGTTCTTTTTTTATTTCCTCTAAGTTCTTGTTATATGGGTTCGTCCAGTTTGTGAAAATTTATTCAGATGTACCCAAATCAAAACTTTAAAACTGAAACAAATAAACATAATAACTGCAATGGATCACTTTACTTAAAACCAAGGAGATCACAATGAACTCTCTCCCCACCCCCTAATCCCCTGCGCACGCACAACACACAATGAAGTGAAACCTCATTGGCTGGGATCAGTGACGCACTTCCAGAAGCTGCAGTTTAGCGCCGTCTTTTCCATTTCCTACTCATTCCGCCTTCCAGCCATCTGGCCTCCACACGATCCAGCCAGGTGTCATCGGTCCCCTGGATTCTGCCCCTGAGCCAAACAGTGTCCCTCGAGGTCAGCGACAGCTTCTGCTGAGTTCACTGCAGTCCAACTGGCTCCTTACCCGCCGCCATTATGAACATCCGCAACGCTCGGCCCGGCGACCTGATGAACATGCAGCACTGCAACCTCCTTTGCCTTCCTGAGAACTACCAGATGAAATACTATTTATATCATGGCCTTTCCTGGCCCCAGCTTTCTTACATCGCTGAGGATGAGGACGGGAAGATTGTGGGCTACGTCCTGGCCAAAATGGAGGAGGACCCAGATGATGTCCCGCATGGCCATATCACCTCACTGGCCGTGAAGCGCTCACACCGGCGCCTCGGCCTGGCCCAGAAGCTGATGGACCAGGCCTCCAGGGCCATGATAGAGAACTTTAACGCCAAATACGTGTCTTTGCATGTCAGGAAGAGTAACCGGGCAGCCTTGCACCTCTATTCTAACACCCTCAACTTTCAGGTTAGTGAGGTGGAACCTAAATACTATGCAGATGGGGAAGATGCTTATGCTATGAAGCGGGATCTCTCACAGATGGAAGATGAGCTGAGACGACAAGTGGAGCTGAAGAAGGGCGAGTACGTGATCCTGGGCTCCAGGGAGAACCAGGAGACCCAGGGCTGCACACTTTCTGGTTCTGAAGAGGCCTGTCAGCAAAAGAACCCAGCTACCGAAGATAGTGGCAGTGACTGCAAAGAACCTAACGAGTCTGTGGAGAGCGCCGAAGTCCAGGACAGCTCAGAAAACTCAGATTCTACCTCCTAGAGCATGCTTAAGGTATTTTGTCTTCCCTGACCCAGTACCTCCTTCTCCTAAATCCCTGCCTCTTGCCTTGGCCTGCCAAATTCCGTCCTATCTTATTCCATTCTAGCCCTGCTAGGTTTTATGGTAAAAACCACCTGGTGATCTTAGGGAGAAGTGTAGAGTGAGTTCAGCGAGACTCATTGCTTGCTATTGGTAGTTAGTAGGATACCAACTCATGCTGGAAATAGATTAATTTCAAAGAAGAAACAAGCATTTATGCTGTTTTCTGGGCATGAGTTGTATTTCAGGGTAACCACGTAGTTGATGAAAGGCAGTTTTTCCTTATGGAATTCCAGTTAATAATAATGATAGAAATATAAAATCATCATTTTGTAATTATTGATGAAATAATGGATCCAGCCAAGAGTCTCAATGGCTAATAGCGTTAGGTAAAAGTTGGAGCACCTTGTAATGATGGATCAGACTGATACACTTGAAGTCAGTGTAGTCAGTCTTAACATCACTAAACATGGAGACAAATATGTTTCTCCTTATACAACATGAAGTGCACACTACCACCTATGAAATATTCTTTCCAAAAGAAAATTATGAGATCTAACTATCATTTTACAGAAAATAGAGGGACTTAAACCATACCGTGATGCAAACAGCCAAATCCAGAATGGGAGGTTTTTACAGAGCAAATGACCTGGCTTTTTTAAAAAATAAATGGCATTAAAAAAAAAAAAAAAAAAAAAAACATTTTCTATTAAACTTTACATTTATATTAACTAAACTTAACTGTTATGGACATTGTTTGGATACTGATTCAAACAAACTATGTGTAAGACATTTTTGAGATAATCAGGCAAAATCTGAACAGGGACTGCATTCTATTAAGGAATTATTAACAATTTTATTAGAGGAGCTAAATGGTACTGTTTATTATGTTAGAAAGTCTGTTAGAGATACATACAGAAATAATTATAGCTGAAATAATAGGATACCTAGGATTTTCTTTAAAATAATCTGGCAAAGAAAGAAGAAAAAGATTGGAAGAGGTAAAATGAAATAAGAATGGCAATATGTAATTGTTGGGTTGGGAAATGGGTACTTAGGGGTTCCTTACGCCATTTACTTTTTCAAATGTGAAAATTAACATGAAGAGTTAAAGAGCCAAAACAATTCTTGTACTTCTTAGTACATACTTATGTGAATACTAAGAAACTACTAAAACTAACTGTTTTTTTTTTTTTTTTTTTTTAGACAGTTTTTCTCTTTTTGCTTGGGCTGGAGTGCAATGGTGGGGCCTTGGCTCACTGCAACCTCCGCCTCCTGGGTTTAAGTGATTCTTCTGCTTCAGCATCCGAGTAGCTGGGATTATAGGCATGCGTCACCATGCCTGGTTAATTTTGTACTTTTAGTAGAGATGGGGTTTCACCATGTTGGTGAGGCTGGTCTTGAACTCCTGACCTCAGGTGATCTGCCTACCTTAGCCTTCCAAAGTGCTGGGATTACAGGCATGAGCCACTGTGCCCAGCCTGAAACTAAGCTTTAAAAGATTGATATGTTAGAAGCAACTTAATTGTAATAACATAAGGCCACAGTATTTCTTCCATCAAAGAAATTTGTATCACCTTAGGAACTTCAAGGGTCAGTGAGCTGCCAGCAGTTTAGAAGCTTTAACTTCTTAATCTAGTCACCTTCCCCTTACATGTGTGAAAGGCAGCAACTTTCTTATGGCAAAGCCTAGTCATAAATAGCATATTCTATATATAATTTTAATAAATACTATTTGATTAGTCTACTTATTCATAAAAATATTTCTTTGTCAGGCATTTGGCTTGAGCTGAGTATACAGCAGTGATCAGGACAGACTGATGTTTATATTATAGAGCATTCAAGCATAAATGGACTGTATTGTTTTTGCATTTTAATCCCAAAACTCAAACAATAGCACACTAACCCCATTTTATTTTCATTCAGTTACAGTTCAATATGTTACAAAAATTTGGATACAGTAAGTCTTTGGTGGTTAGAATCTGTCCTCAGAGGAGGTTTTAATAACCTGAAAGTTTCAGAATGACTGATTCATTTAGTCTAAGGTTAAAATAAAGGTGGCAGAACAGTCTAAAAGCAAAGATGGAATTAAACAAAACTTGATGCCTTGAGAAAATTGTTGTCAAATTTACACCTCAAAAATTTACATCTTGAAAATTCTGGAGGGCTCTATCAAGACTGTTTGAATCAACAGGCCTTTTTAAAAAAATTTCAACTTTCATATTGTCCGTAGAAGGACTTACACAGTATTGATCTCATCTTTGTGGTTAGTTGCTTCTCTTCAGTGTTAAACTCTAGCTGAGAACACAGCTAATCAGAGGTTGTTTTAAAACCTTAGATGTGTTTTAAAAACATACCTACAAAACTTTGATGAATTCAAAAGCACTTAACATCTGCTATGAGAAACAAAAATAACTGCCACTGTTGTAAAAGAAGAGAGAAATAAGGAAATTCATTGTTGTGTCACAGTTATAAATTTCAGCATACAAATTAAAAAATAATTGAACTCTTTCTCTATGGTACTGTATTTGAACTTTGTTTCTGAGTTGAAGGAAATGTTTTGTGGACTGAGCTTCACCCTCTTTCTGAGTTCTTATCTGCGGAGACATTTTCAATGGCCCCATACAATCCTTGATCCTCAGGATGCACTTCTGGGTCTCTTCCACCCAGAGGCCTCTTGCCATTTTGGTAGCAAGGGTATATTAGCATTAGTCTGCACAGGCTAACTGCTCTAAAAATTGACTTCGAAATTTCAGTAACTTAACCCAGTGAAATCTTATTTCTTACATCATATACAATGTGGGTCATCAGTGTGGTGGTGATGTGGAGTGGAGGGGAAAAGGTGACCCTACTCCATGGGGTCATTTAAGGATCCATCTGGAACAGCGATTCTTTTTTTTTTTTTTTTCCCCCATTTATTTACTTTATTGCATTTTAGGTTTTGGGGTACATGTGAAGAGCATGCAAGATTATTGCATAGGTACACACGTGGCAGTGTGATTTGCTGCCTTCCTCCCATCACCTACATCTGGCATCTCTCCCCTTGCTATCTCTCCCCAGCTCCCCACCTCCCACCATCCCTCCCCTATTTCCTCCCAACTGACCCCAGTGTGTAGTGCTCCTCTCCCTGTGTCCATGTGTTCTCATTGTTCAATACCCACCCATGAGTGAGAACATACAGTGTTTGATCTTCTGCTCTTCTGTCAGTTTGCTGAGAATGATGGCTTCCAGATTCATCCATGTCCCTACAAAGGACCCAAACTCATCGTTGTTGATGGCTGCATAATATTCCATGGTGTATATGTGCCACATTTTCCTTATCCAGTCTATCGTTTCTTAATTTTCTATAGCTCCTGTTGACAATCTGGTGAAGCAGAAAAATGTTTTTAAAATAGGTAAAAGTTATACTAGGTTACAAAGAAAAACAATTTCATTGATACACAGTTATTGAATATTTTAAAAATATTTTTGTTTTAATAATATATGTGCTTTTCGTTAGCATATTGAATAGCAGGGAGCCTAATTACTGTTATTTCAAAGTAAATTTGAGTATAAATGATATTCAAGATATTAAGTATCTATAATGTGATATGAAAATACCTATGATTTTTACTGGTTACAAAGTTCCAAGTATCAGTAATACTACTGCACGTTAATTCCTACATTTAAAATGGAAAGAATTGCCAGATTTCAGTTAGAGATTGATGAAAATACAGAATTGTTTTTGTTGCAAATCCAAGCTCATGCTCCTGCATTTTATTAAATATATCCCAGGTTAATAACTCCTAATTAAATGACTCTTGTCATTTTCTAGACTCATATGTCCTTCAACTTGTTCATATATGTTAACTAGCAGATGAGAGAAGAGAATGTATATAGTGGTTCATAAAGGTTTTAAAAATCAGTCTCACTTACCCAACTAACTATAGGGGAGGCTAGGATATTCAGTTTAGCTTTGTGCTCAGAAAAGAAAGGAAGGACTTCAGTAACAACACAGCATAGTTTCTGCCACAATAGGAAACATCCTAGTGGTGCTCTGGACTATGAGAAGTTTAGCTTCCATGGGATCATACAGCTGCTCTTAGTCTATGACATCACCCAGGAAACTCTGTTAGGCTGCTGAGGTTGTCTACATAAACACCTGACATATATTTCTTACGGTCTTTCACAAACTTGGGCATGGAAAACTATGGGATTCTGCTATCTTGCTGCCATTATGCCACTCATTAAAACCTGGAAGAAATGACCTCTCTCCTCTGAAGTCCCCCAAACTAAATCTTCACTTCCAACCCATTTAATAGGGATTCATCAGCACATAGGTCTAGCTCCCTGAATAGGGAAAGGCTACAGTGAAGAAAGAAAGAACAGGAAAAACATTTAAAAGGCTCATACTGTGAAAGTATTATACTTCCACAATTGTGCTCCCTCCTGTGGAGCTGGAGTTCAAATGTGTACAGAAAAAATGTCCTGAAAAATTATTTTCCATTTTCCGTTATCTGTACTTTTGGATTTGGGAACAGAGACATAGTTAGAAGTGATTCCGAGAAGGACAGTTGGTGAAGAACTGGTCGATTTCATCTAAAAAATGGTAATAAAAATTACTCCAACACTATGAAAATGCA
Organism: Sapajus apella; assembly: GCF_009761245.1. NCBI lineage: Eukaryota > Metazoa > Chordata > Mammalia > Primates > Cebidae > Sapajus > Sapajus apella. The sequence continues at coordinate 18,482,509 of NW_022436985.1, forward strand.
CTGTGTTGCAGGTGTTATTCTAAGCACTGTTAATGATGTGTTTCATTTAATCCTCTTAATAATCCTGTGAGCTAGGTACTGTTACTCCATTTTGTGGTTGAGGAAATCATATCACAGAGATGGCTGCATGTTATACCGATAGTAAATGGAAGACAGGAATGCAGACTCAGGTGGTCAGACCCCATGATTGAGAGGATTAAATGAGTCAATCTATGTAAATTACTAAGTACAACTCCTCACACACTGTAAAATATTCCATAAATTTTAGCTCTTAATATAATCGATAGTAATAGTAACCCTTCAGGTTCTCTTCTTCTCTACAGTAATCAAATTATATAATGTTGTGTATGAGCAGCAACAGTTTGAAATCTTGGAAGGGAAATGCATCTTAATGATTAAAATAGCTTTAACTGGCAAGCTGAATGTCAAAGCATTCAGCTGAATCATCGCTCCTCAATGGCAAAGTTTCTAGGAAGCCATAGCAATGAAGACAGGTCAGTTCAAAACATGCTGGTTGAGGCAGGAATGTCATCAAACTGCTGCTCATCTCCTGACAAGAAATATGTGCTTGATGATTAATAACAAAAATGAAAAAATGCAAAATCTTAGCATTTTCAATTGAGCTGGCAGCATTGAGTTAAGTAAGGTTACTTTAGGGACCCTTCCTTTCTGGTTTATTCTTTGTGTTGCTAAGCTGTCATTCTAACAAAAAGTTGTTAAATGTTCACATAAGCATTCACTGAAATAGACTGTTCTTAATTTTACCAGACAACTAATTATAACTGGAATGATATAATGAAATATGGAAGAAACTTACAGACTGACAGGTCTGGTAAATTCCTAGTATAACCTTACCCCAGATATGCCAGAAACCATAGATTTCAAATGCAACTGCACTCTATGAAGATAAAGAGGGGGTTGGGAAGAGATAAAATATTGTTTTGAAATACTAATCAGATAGATGCCATTTATTGAATTATTTATAATCTCTAACAATGTCACCTTTCAATCAGTGTATGATGTACATGCAGGGTGACTGAAATACCAACTTTGTCAGAAGTAACTGATAAAAGCAGAGGTTTTTCCTAAATTTTGTACTCTCTCTATGCTTTTGCATGTAAAATCTAAGGAGCTTTGTGGTACAAGAGGTTAGATAGAATATTTAAATTTCTTTGAATGGGCAGTGATTCAGAAAGCCAGTGTAAAAGCCTGTATGAAAAGATTCTACAATGCCATTTCTATACATAAATATCTTCAGAAAATTATAGGATTTTTTAAAAAGTAAAGCCATAATACTTTTTCATGTTTATAACACCATATTGACAATTAGCATTTTTTGTTTTCAGGCTTCCATAGTCCGCCTTTATGGAAAATCTGATAGTGTAAAAATTTGAGCTTAATAAGCTAAGAAATTAAGGGCTTGGACTGGGCACAATGGCTCATTCCTGTAATCCCAGCACTTTGAGAGGCCAAGGTGGGAGCATTGCATGAGGCCAAGGTGGGAGCATTGCATGAGGCCAGGAGTTCAAGATGAGCCTGGGAAACATAGCAAGATCTGGTCTCTACCAAAACTAAAAAAAAAAAAAAAAAAAAAAAAGTAGCTAAAGTGGTGGTGTATGCTGGTGTGTGCTTATAGTCCTAGCTACTGAGGAGGCTGAGGCTGGAGGATCACTTGTGCCCAGGAGTTTGAGGCTCCTGCGAGCCATAATTGCACCAGTGTGCTCCAGGCTGGGTGAGAGAGCAAGACCCTGTATCAAAAAAAAGGGCTGTAATACTCACATTTTAAAAGGAGTATTTATGAAAAATACCTATGCTCTTAACCAACAGACTAACCTAGAACCTTTATTATAATGTTGCTTGACTTTTTCAGTTTAATTTCTTAAAAATTTCAAGCAGTATTTACTGAGATAACTAAAACAGCTATATAATGGTAGTTTTTATATAACTTCTTTTGCATGCCTATATTAAAAATGAAAAAGGCAGTGAAGGTAGTCTTTCTAGCCTATTCCTCCACATCTTATATCTCTTTTGTTATAGCAAATATACTTTTAAAAATAAGATTTTACATAATATTACTTCTTGCAACTTGCTTCACTTGTTATTTTGGCAACAGACTTTTCTATAACAATGATTTTATACAAAAATGCTTTTTAACTGCTCTGTGCATAATAGCCAACCTCAATCTTATTTACTTTTGTGTGCATATGATAGATATGAAGGTACTCGGTAAATATTTATTGAATGGATGAATGAATGGACCTCTCAAATTGCCCATGTAGTAATATTTTTTTAAAGGAGAGGAAAATAATGTTTGTATGATACTACTTCCTTTTACCTGATGTAATTAGGGCACTTTAATGTGTGAATAAAGAAGCATAATGGATATTTTGGTTTCCTGTCCAGGTCTCACAGAAAGAAAATATAACTTACAGAGTTGGACACATTGCATCTAACTTATCAAGAGTTGAAAAGGCCTTTTATTTCTTTAGAATAGGAATAAATTTTCTTCTGAGTGGAGTAGGATGGGATAGAATTTAAAGATGACAAGTAAAATTATCTCAAGTTTCTATAGTTTTAAAATAGGTTCTTTAGGGGTAAATCCAAGTTTTTTGGTGTTCTTTCTACCCCTTTCTCCTGGCAGAAATGTCTTTTAGATGTCAGGAAAGGTTCATGTGTTTTTATGGCAGGGAGGGGAGAGAGCCCCAGATCTGTGTGTGGTCTTTGTACAGTCATCTGAATTCTCACTGATTTCCATGGAGATATCTCTAGTCCAAACTAGTTTCTGGATTTCTTTATCTGCTGTTTCTATCATTAACTAAACCAGTATTCTTTCAGAGCTGTCAGAGCTTAAAGCTTTCCCTTGCTCATTTGTTTTCTTCTCACTTTTCATCAGCATTGCAGGTCCTCATGTCTCAACCACAGCTACCCTGTGAACTCTGGCGTAGTCTGTCTGCTCTGCAGCATCTACTGTGGGGATCATCTCACAGTGACCAGAATGGCTTCTCACTCTCAACTCTAAACAACCACCTTTCACATACCCTGCTGGGATCATGAAGGAATATCTGGACACAAGAGCTGCTGCACAAGAGCCGAGGAAGTTTGAGACCTGCCATTATAGAACCTTTCTTGGCCTACTCATACCACGCTGCCATTTTATTCTGTTTGTAGTTGTCCTGTGTTGGATGTGGTTATCCTGCAAGGAGGTTTTCTCCTTTTAGAATGTTGAACAGGAAGCAGGGCAAACTTAAAACTTTCCAGCTTTCAGTTTTTGCCATTATTTACCTGGGTTTTCATCCTTGAGGAGATAGTCAGGACCATGGAGTCAGACCTCATGCCTCTGACTCCTCTTTCCTGGAAGAAGTATTATGTTTCCTTTTCCTTTCTCTGGGAACTCCTCCTTTGTACTATTCTGCCACCCCCTCCCCGCCCCCCCCTTTTTTTTTTTGAGGAAAAGGGCATCACCTTCCCAGTGGGAAAAGGTGTTAAGTTAGGGGCTTCTGCTGTACAATCAGAACTTGGAGATTTTAAGAAAAGGACAAATGGTAATTAAATTGGAATCTCTAATGTGCTTGTTTGTGCTAGTTTTCTGTGATGATGTCACCTGCTATTTATTGAGTACCTGCAGTGTTCACACACAATGCCAGGGTCTTCATTAGTAATATGTTTAATCCTTTCAGTAACCCTGTAAAGTAGGTATTATTATCCCCATTTTACAGATGAAGAAATTGAAGCTCAGAGAAGTGAATTATATATCCATGATTTGAACCCAGTTCTGTTTGAATTCAAAGCCAAAGTTCCTTCTACTTTCCTATTGCTATTCTTTGCATTTTATTTATAAATGTGTTAAAAATTTTAGCCAAAATGGAGAATCTGCTGTTTTAAAAATGTGTTTCCTTAATATGTCGCTGCTGTATGTCAATTGTAAATATTTATGTAACCTACAATTATAATTTTTTAATTTTTCTGTAGTAAAAATAAGTGAAGACAAAGTACTTTGACCTCTGCAGTGAAAGTCACCAGATAAATCCAGAGTTATCATTACTTAATGTTTTCATGTTCACTGAATGTGAATTACCAAAGTACATAACATTTTTCATGTTTAAATTTTTATAAAAACTAGTGCATATGGATTTAAGTCAAAGCCTGAACTTTAACTATCTGATGACAAGAGATAAGTCTTTACTGTGTAATCATAATCAGCCCTGCTAAGCACTTCTTACAGATCTACCCCAGTGCACTCTAAGAATGTCTACCTAATGGTAAATGATTGCCTGAGGCAGAAAAAGTTTTTCCCTACATAAAAGGATTTGGCATTTCTTGTGCCAATACAGTATGATACAATCTATCTTTCCATCTTTTGCTTTTTAATTTTCTCTCTCAATGCTAAATTATTTTATTCTTTCCTTTCAACCATGTGTTTATCTCTTTATTTTTAAATATTACAGCTTTCTAACATCTGTCTCCAGGGCAGCATAATCTTACTGATGAAATATTCCATGTTTTCCTTGAGCTTTTGTCAATATGTCTTGGTGTTAACAGCTTAACAGATGGAGAAACAGAAGGAATAGCCTCAGCTTACCTGAATGATTTTTCTCCAGCACCAGGCACATTCACTTGCTGTCTCTAGTAACTTGATAATAGGAGTTGAAGCAATTGGAAAATGAGAAATTACATATGACTTCTGCAGTGTTATTTACTAAAACAATTGGCTGCATTTCTTTGTTATTATCATATCTTCTTTCCCAGTGTCATACCAGGAGAAAGCAGAATTATAGGAGCCTAACTGGTTTAGGCTATCCTGTTTAGATAATAAAAATAAAATAAACAGTAATACTAATATTGTTTTAGGCATAGATTAACATGTTCATAATGGTTCCAGGATAGTAGTGGTGATATAGTAGCAGCAGTGGCTTTTTGAAACACAAATTGTGGGAGTCTGTGGTACATTTTTTTTTCTGTAATAGCATTGTTCTTTTTACACAGGAAAATTAATTTTTTTATTATTCTGAATAGACTCATTGCTTTTTACTTAAGCATAGTCCTAGAGAGACCAAAGCTAGGCTTTGAAGCAAGGAGGGAGGCCAGTTAATGATGTGAATACCCTTGTATTAGCTATAATAACCTACACTCCTTTTATTCAATTGCAGCTTTAAATAAACTACTGGATGTGCTCAGGTCTGCTAGCAGATTGTTTAAAGATATTCATAAGGACGCTAAGTTTCCTTTGGTTAAAAGAGGAAAACTTGTGAACGAGGCCTGTGAACTTCTAGAGTCTGTGTGGTTTTCCCTTTGGAGGTAAGAGCAAGATAGATGACCATCTGAAATAAAAATAATGGGGTGTGTGGATATAGGGAGAAATGGGGAATAGTACTGGAAATTAGTCCAGAGCCAGGACAATTTGGAAAGGATCAGGACTGAAACACTGGAAAGAAAGTTTTATTTTTTATGTGCAGCTAAATCATTTGGGTATTATGTTAAAAATGCAGAATTTTTTCCCACTATATCTGGTGAGGCCTGAGTATCTGCGTTTCTAACTAGTTCCTACATTGCTCATGTTGCTGGTCGGGAACCACACTTTGACTAATAAGGGTCTTAAAGTTTATCTCCAACCCTTGGACTGGGGTCCAAAACACCTGTGACTAGCCATTAGAATATTTTACAGTATAATGTATTAGACCCTAAATAATTCAGATTCCCATTCTTAAATGCATTTATGTATATACATTTACATAATTCCTGTTTGTCTTTGAGATTGTACCACATAAGGTTGATGGCCTAATCATTTCAATAAAAGTAGAGTTAAAAATGTGCACAACAAAAAAGTATATATATAGTTTATAAAATGTATTGATAATCAACATTGTATCTTTTAGGATGTTTGATATAACAATTTTACCTCACTGGCTTCTAGGCAAGTGAATGGTATATAAGAATTTTAAAAATTTCATTTGTAACTCTCACTCAATTTATTGTGTTTTCATTGGCTGATAAATTAGCTCAGACACTGAAATTGTTTTCCATGCGGACCACATTTAACAGGATTTGAAAAAGACTACTGAGTCTTTTTTCTGTTTAATTTTAAGGAGCAGCAGAACTATGTATGGGTTCAGGTGGTCTTATCGAGATTTTCCATCTAGGGATAAGAATTTCTAGTCCATTGTTTCTCAAAGAGTAGTTCATACGCGTATTGCATCAGAATCACCTGGGTGCTACGTTAAAAATGCAGTTTCTTTGTCTCTGGCTCAGACTTACAAAATCAGTCCTGTATTTTTAACAAGCCTCCAGGTGATTGTTTTGCACACTGTCATCTGAAAATCATTGATTTGTACAAGGCGTTGAATTCTTCATAAAGATAATATGAAGGGAGCTCTTTACTATGGTAATACTCTGCAGATTTCAATTAATTCATCAAAAGAAGCAAAAAATTCAGAGCAGACATAACAAATTTTTGTTTATTATAAAACATGGGAAAGGGTGAGGTAGTATATGGGAACTCAGCTCACTTTCTGTAAACTTAAAACTTCTAGAAAATAATTTATAAATTAAAAATATTTAAAAATTACATAAATGAACATTTGACACACATTGTTCCACATGTATTTTAGATAAATGTGATATCATGTATGTTATTTTTAGGGTTTTTTTGGTCACTACTTTCCTTCTCCTCCTTTCTGTTCAAGCAAACAATAGCTACAACTTGGCAATGGTGGTATACAGCATAAGCATGAAGGATGAGAACATTCACAAATCACACTATGAAATTTTCCCAATTTGTTTCCAGAACAGAAATCTCAAATACTGCAGTGTCTTGTTAGGAACCAGACACCTAGCATGTCTGGAACCACATGTCCTTCCACGCATGTCATTAACTCATCATATCCCATCACCATATGGCCATCTTGAGTTAGAACTTTTAAGAACACAGTGTCTAGCCAAAATCCAATGAAACAGACTAAGTGACTTATCAAGGTCTTTTTTTATATTAATATTTTTTCCTAGACATGAATGCTTCTTTGAAATCTAGAAACACACAGATCATTTCCTTGAGGTGAACTTGAAGGGTTATTTAAACACCATGCTTCCTTATTAGGGCATGGGAATTACAGTTTGTGAAGTTCCAGGGGTAAAAAATTCTTTTCATTTCAGATCATGCATATATTGCTTTCCTAACCAAAATTAAGATATATTTGATACCTAGAATAGTGTCATCACCTCACCTGCATTTTATAGATGTTTACCTAGAGAACACAGTCCTTAGCTAGTTGAATGATTTTCACAAGAGGTGATTCAATAGAGTGAGAAATCACAGAGTCCAGAGTCCAACAGCTTAAATTTTGGTCCTAGTTTGGCTTATTACAACTTGGATATCCTCTGGCATCAGTTGTCTTTTTTACAAAATTGAGATAAAAATAACTTCCGTGCCTTCAGAGTTATTATGTAATAAAGTAGTGTTAAAAAAACTGCATTGTAGTTTATAAAAAGAAATAAAAATGTTATTGCGAACATTTTTACTTTTAGACGTTTTTACCCCTCAATTTAAACTGGTGTAGAGTAACAGTGATCATTTTTTTTTTGTTTGCTTGTTTCCTCTTTAATGGTCCAGGAAAGAACCAGTGTTTCAGAGAATTTATCATCAAATAATCACTGTGTCAGCAAGGACAAATATCTGCATGTATGTGGGTATTTTAAGGAATAAAATATGAGGAAGGTGAATTTCTGTAAATATAGCAAGTCAACTTTCTGTATATTCATTTGAAAAGAAAAGATGACTCCTTTTACTCTCTATGACCTAAGCAGTCATACATAATATATTTTTCATGTAAACCAAACTGTACTTAATCTCCCATTTACATGGTTTTGAGTAAAGGAGATTCACACAAACACATACAGTGACCAAAGTTTTTGCATATTCAAAAACTTTAGGAAACTGGCTGGGCCTGGTGCTGCATCCCTGTAATCCCAGCTAATCAGGAGGCTGATGTGAGAGGATGTTTGAGGCCAAGAGTTTGAGACCAGCCTGGGCAACCTAAGCAAGACTCCAACTCTTAAATAAGTAAATAAAACCATGATAGTACATTAGGCCAAGTATCTGGCTGGTTTTCCATTACCAGAACTCTAACAAGAGGGTTAAGTCCCTTAGTCTGACTTTTATTCCTGAAAGCTGGTACACAAGTTAAAACTTTGACTGTTAAATAATAAGTGTTAAACAGAATTTTGAAAAACCATGTACTCAGGAGGCTTTTAAGAAACAAATATTTTAAATTGATCCTTTGGCAACCAAGACATTTTTGCATCCCGGGACGGTGTCTCCCAGTAAGATTCCCAGTGGGTGAGAGGTACATCTCTTTTGTAAAGTGGCAGATTACTGTGAAAGAAAGGTGAGAAAGAGGAAGCCCCATAGAAGTGCTCTTAGGCAGATGATTTTAGAAAGGTGTACATGTGGAAATGAGAATGCAGAATTTGAGTTCCTTAGAATTTCTCATGCCTGCATAACCCTCGAAAGGCAATAATTTAATATATATTTTTCAACATTGAATACATGTTCTTTAATTTTATTATCTTGCTTATAATTGTTGGGAGTGGGGTAGATTAAGCCTATATCCAGTAGGCATCTAAGTTGAAATATCATAGCTTTTGTGCCTAATTAGCGTCATCAACTCAACTGCATTTTTAATAGGTGGTAGTATCACAAAGGTTAAACTCATTCACTCTAGGTAATACCTGGAGTTACAACCTAAGGTACCTGCTTTGGAAATATTGAAGTATATAATTGCATATAGCTCGATTTATAAAGATAGCAACCCTATCAAAACTAAATTCTTGGAAGGCTAATAGGAGCACCATGAAATAACCTGAAATTGTCATTTGTCAGCAGATGATAGAAATCTGAATTCGGAGTTAGAAAACTGGTTTAGGAGTTACACTGTATGAAGGAGAAAATTGTTAGTTACAAAGTCAAAGATGCTATTTTTATAAAGGCAAGGTGAAAAAAAAAGACTACGAAAGTTGTATTGGATCCTGTTTTCTTTGTTCAAGAAAAAAGTTTTATTACTGATTTGAATTTTATTTTCATAATGTAAAGTTGTTTTCATAATAATTGGGTACACTGAATAAAGAAAAAAGATTGTATTTATAGTTTAAATTTCTGCATGCCAGTCCAATGCTTATTAAAAAAGACATTTGGGTCAGTTTTGCTAAAAAACAGAAAGTTCCCTTCTTTAATGAGGAAAAAGCATAACAGTGGCTTATCTTAGAATGTAAAGCTTTTGGAATCACCCTGTAATTCATGGCTTATCCCTGAGAATTCAAAGCTTCATAAATTATAAACCTTTTCCAGGACACCATATACACTGTCTTAAGTCAAATAGCGCTGGGCTAAGCCAAAGACATAAATGAATTCTTCACTCATCCCTGGTGCCCAGTATTATTCTTTTCTAGCTTACATTAGACACCCTGGCCAAAACTATAATTCCTTCAAGATAAACCACACTCCCATATCACTTCTTCATTTCCTTTTCTCTTTCTGTTACTTCTTCCCACAGTTATATCTGTCAGTCAGTCAAACCTACACTGTAGCTGCTAACAAGCAATTTTTGTCAATTTTTAATAACTGTCTTGCCCTTATAAAGAATATACATATTTAATTCAAATGAACCTCTAATTGGTAGGTTACAACTATCTAACCAATACCATTCTTATTCTACCTGTTTCAAGATCTAAACTGGGATTCCATGGGGTGTCCTGCCATCTTGAGCCATAGTTTTCAAAAGAAAAGAAATTTCCTGTCTATAAGCAAGTGCAGGAATTAAGGTGTTAAGTGAGCACTGTTGTATTTGAACCCCTGAAACTTCCTTTTCTGCATCTTTCTTCCAGTACTTTTTTGTGTCTTCTCCTATATCTTCAGCAATTCTAAAGTCTCAATTTCCACATCCACAAACTAGGAATAATTATAAGGTTGCTTTAAAGAATTGTAGAGTTGTTATGAGCGTTAAATAAGCAAATTCACATAAGTAAACTGATAACCATAAAATATAAATGATACCAAAATATTCAGCTACCTCCTTTTTAGCTGTTGAGTAAACATTTTAATAAGTCTAATCATTTCAATACATGTTTTTATGTTTGAATATTATTTTTGGCAGAAATATGATTAAGTGATCGTAGACTAAATTTTGTTTTTCCAGTTTTTTTCTGCATTCTCTAATGATTTGCCTCTGAATGTGCCCAGGCAATAGCAGGTGCTCAAGTAAAAGCACAAATGAATGAAAATGAATGGTTCACAGATGAGGAATAATTGAGCCAATAAAAATTATAATGAATCCCATTTTATATCAATAATGATAGAATAAGAATTCTTTTCAATCAAACAATAAATATTAGGAAGAAAACACTCCAGTGCTGTTTTATGCCAGTAGAAAAGGATTTCTCTTTTCATACTGTTTTCAGTTCTAAAAAACAAATATCTTCCTGACATATCCTTGGACAAAGGTACAAATGAGAGGCACAAGTAAATAAAGAACACGTCAAATCTCTTAAGATGCGTTCTTTCCAAATATAGAAAACAATTCATTTAAAATAAGAAAACATGATTACCAACGAAATCCTGAGCATTACAAACCCAGCTTTCAGTTTGAAAATACAGCTAAAATAACATGAAATGCTTTGAAATTACCACAGTACAATGTGATTTTCATCGATGTTTATGTTTTTGAAAGGAAAAAATGGCGAAAGTATTATTTTATTCTTTGTGCAAAGCAAATTGTTTTGTCTGTTAAAAAAATAAATGAGCAATAATCTCCAAGAAATCATCTTGACCATCGTTAATGACTAGTTTGGTAGTTAACAGCCCGAGGCATAGCCAGAGGCTATTAAGGCTCTTGGGGAAAGAAAAGGTTGGTGGATTGTGGTTTACTAGTAATTAACTGTAGATATGAATCAAAACTTCCTAAGAAAAGAGATTAAAGTTACTTTGGATGATTTTATGTGTATGCTTATCTTTTCATACATCCCCCCTCCCATCCCTTTTTTAATAAATAGGGAAAGAAGATGATGCCATCATTTCACAAACCAAGTTGAATTGGAAATAATTCATGTAATGCAACAGGAACACATGGGACCAATTAATGCCTTTTCAAGCTTGGACTACATAACTATAAGAAGCACTTTAAAAAAACTCAGTCTAACACATTAGTTGATTGTTGGCAAAATGAAACTCAATCATGAGATCATAAGGATTTTTTGAAGCTTTTTTTTTTTTAGTTTTTAATCCTATCTCAATAAAAGTAAATACATAAGGATTATAAATAAACCAAATCTGAAGTAATATAGATTGGGGGAACCTCAAGAGGGTCAGGAGATAATGAAGATTATACCTCAATATTGGGATTATGATGTTAGTTCTTTATTTCAATAAAAGTGGATAGAGATCTTTCATATCAGGGACAGGGCTTAGCTGTAAGGACAAAGTAATCTTCTGGGAATTATGCATACAGGCTTGACATCATTTTTATTGGATGGCTGATGAACTGGAAAACTCCAGGATAGCCAGGCTTTAATTTGTAATCTTAATTTTCATATAAATCGGTACATTTCAGGGGGAGGGAGTGGGGGATGTGGGGACATTGATGCTTGCTGGCCTTGTGGTAATAAGACAGCCCTGAAGCACAGGCAGCAGTACTAACTCATCCAGTATCTGATTCTGTCTTTTCCTCTATCCATCTGTCTTCCATCTTTGCATCTATCATTTAACGAAATTTACAGCCTGCAAATACCAGAGAAGCTAATGTTAGTGCAATCTTCCCTCTACCTCCTCTCAGAATGATCTATAGTAATCTACTTATCATAGACATGCACACTATAATGCATAATTTAGTTTTCAGCCAGGAAAATGACTGCCATTGTTTTGCAAGCATACATTAATGAGGATTTTTTTCCCCTTCTTCTTTTAATTTTTGTAAAGCATATAGGGCATGAGATAGCACTAGTTTCCCTTCATAAAATTATCTTGGTGTTTCCCATATATAATTTCCTATCTATGGAATTACATAGGGGCAAAGTTATGAAACTAGAACATAGTGAAAATTTATTTGGATATATGAAAACTTGATCCATATATTTTCAATATAGGATCAATATGTCTTTTACATGGTCACAGAAGTAAAATGCTGTTGAAAGGAATATTTTAAAAATATACCAAGAAAATAGAATTTTCTTACTGGATTGTTCTAGTCTCTTACATTATAGATAAAATTAAATTGTTTGTGCAAAATTATTCTTATCAAAAATATATTTTAGTTGAATTAGCCATAGGAAGCAAGCAATATACTCACTTTTTATATTGTTATTGTTTTGAGGTTTTATGTGTCTCTCAGCTCTATCAGGTTTTATGTGTCTCTACCATTTCTTTTACCTTTGTCTCATTATTTTTTAGCTTTTGGATGATACCTTATAAAACAAGAGGAAAGATCATAGTTCCTACTCTTATCATTTTAAACCAGAAATCTTATGTAGCTTTTTGATCTTCTAATAATCATGTGTATGTAAAGAATATATAAGGCTCATATTCTATCATATAAAAGAAAAAATCCTCAGCCAAAGCTAAAAATGCAGAACATGTTACACATAAGAACATTTTCCAACTTCTGAGTATATCTAAATGGCTCTGGTTTTAGATTTTCCCTATTATTTAGAGATGTTTTTATTTCTCAAAGACAAATCATATGTTCTCAAGACTGTTTGCTTTGTTTGTTTTCTGATGTTTTCCTAGATGCACAGTGTACTGAAATGTTAAGATACTACCTTCAGGGTAGAAAATGGATTCTCCCAATCATATCTTATCCTCTTATCCTCCAAGCTCCCAATTTGCCAGTGAAGTAACATGAAAGTTGATATAGATAAATACTGTGACCATAATCCCAATTGGGAGCACACTCATCTCTTAAACAGTTCTGTCAACTGGGATTTATCTGCATGGAAGGCATATAAAGTATTGTTTACATAAATAACATGGAGCTTTGAGTTGGACAAATATCAGGGATGAGTAACTGCCCTAGAGTATACCTATTAAATCAATCACCAGGCTCAAACAATCAGAAAAGCATTGACTATAGCCATACAAAACTTGATCACAACATAATCTTCCTCTGCTTCTTGATGAGGTAACAAAATATGCCGTGTTCATTGAACAGCTGCTTTCATAAGAGCAATAATGAAAAAATCTCCCAGAACCTTCAGCACTTGCACATGAAAACAAGGTTTCCAGTGAGAAATTAAAATGCCAACAAGATTTATACTTACCTATGCAGACGTCCTGTGATCTTAAACATGTTCTATTCCTTTTAAAATGTAAGAAACAGAGAGAATGTCATTTTTAAAAGTACTGTTATTGACAAATAAAAGTAATAAGCATGATTTCTGTTATGGGCTGAATTTTGTCCCTCCCAAAATTCATGTGTGAATGTCTAATCCCTAGTTTCACAGAATGTGACTATTTGGACATAGCACCTTTAAAAAAATAATGAAATTAAAATGAGGCCATTAGGATGGGTCCAAATCTAATTTGACTGGTATCCTTACAATAAGAGGAGATTAGGACACAGATAACACCTAGAGAGGCAAGACTATGTGAAGATACAGGGAGAAAATGGCCATCTGCAAGCCAAGGAGAGAGGCCTTGGAAAATCAACTCAGCCAACACCTTGATCTCAGACTTCTAGCATCCCAAACTGTGAGACTATACATTTCTATCATTTAAGCCACACAGTCTGTGGTACTTTGTTATCACAGCCCTTACAAGCAAATACAATACTGTACAGTTCTCTTTCTTGTTTGAAGTAAATAAAGAAATGAAGATAGGCCCAAAGTTAAGTCATCTCTACCTTGCTCAGACAAAATTCTGACGCTTTGTGTAAACATCCAGTTTTCATTGATTCCATATGGAAATCAATGTTCCCTTAATTGCTTGAACTTTGTGAATATTATCCCATTATAACTTCCCTATTAAGAGTGAAATGTCAGATAGAACAGGGCTTGTCAGAGCTGCATGAAGCAAGCATGAAAGCATATTTATTCCCCATAGAAACATCTGTTTTATAAGTGAGTTAACTCTGAAGAAGTAGACATGTAAGTAGTATATGCTAATTAATTTTAAAGGGGATGTAAAGAAGAGAAATGTGCAAATTACTAGTAGAAAAAAATGATGGAAACTAGATTTTTGAGGATGATTGTGTTATACCATTTGAGAGTCTTTCAATATACCTAAAAAATGAGAAGGAGGCCTGTTTGAGATACTGTTAAAGAGGAGAAAGCTTTTTTCTCACCAAACATTCTATTAAGTGTCCTTATCATAGATAATCAAATTATAAGATCACATCTCCTTGCTTCTATGTTCATATGAGAAGCTTCCCCATCTCACTGCTTCCTATCAAATGACAGCAGGAAGTAAAAAAAGCTTTTGTGAACCAGGACATCCTGCAGGTGAAACCAACATGTGCCAGGATCCTACCCAGACGCACAGCTTAGGAAGAGGGCCCTGTTGATTGAGCCATACTGGCTTTTCTAGAGAAATTGAACAGTCTTTCAAATTCTTTGTGAAATTTTAGGCACATAAAACTTCTAGATCTCAGAAATGATGACCATACCCCCATGGTAGTCATGTTTCACTTTGTGAAATACGTGGAATATAATTTTCTAAAAGGCAGTATAGTATTAACAGCCTTGTTTTCCAAGATCTTCGGATAAATATTTAAGATCTATGTAAAGGATTTTATCTTAGTTATTATTAATCACCACCTTATTTGCATACATGGTGGGGGAAGAGCCTCTACTTGAAGATAAAGTCTATCCATGGCGTAACCTGGTCATATGTCAGAGGTGATCCAGAAAAGACATAGGCCACCCCTGGCAGCATTCTCTACATGAAGAACCAAAGAACATCCTGAGAAAGAATTCAGCCCATGAAGACAGGTGACTGCTACTATGACAGAGACATGAGGTACCACTGCCGATCTGGGGACAGCTTCTTAGTGCAGCATGTAGGACGTTGTGGGTGGAGAAAGTAATGTAGTCTCTTTATTCCTAGGCTCATATTCACCTATGTCTGCTCCTTGCCACAGGAAGCCTGGCCTCTGAATATGACACCTTTTCACTGACAGAATTATTTTAATTTGCGCCCAAACAGGTATAGCATAACCACAATATTAGGGTAAAGGGCTGAAGAGGGGTTCCCAAATCAGTCTTATAGTCTTCTTGAAACCAGCCCTCCCCTGTCACTGCCTAGATTCATGTATTTCATTGGGTCCAATACTCTCATACACGTAACTTCTAGGTAGTGTGACCATATAAAAATCCCAAACGAAGATATTTTTGAGGATGAAATGGGGACGTAAAAGTAGTAAAAGTTATGTCATTTCTTTGAAATATGTATATTTGACTTATAATTTAATATTATTTCATTGGCTCCAGTGAATTTTATTCATTGCTGAAAATATAAAAATATTCTTGCGAAAATATAAAAAATAACATTTCTGTCTATTAAAGCAAAATAAAAATGTCTCTATATGAATTATTCAAACATTAAAAAATAAATGGGATAATTATTCTTAGGTCATATACACATTCTTAATCATTTTCTTAGCCTGTATCTATTTCTAACATTGTGTCATTGGCAATTTTCTGAAGAATATATTTTGCAATGTGTGCTGTTTTACATTTTTTAATAGAATTGCTTGCAGTTTTCTTCAAATTCGTATTTTGTGATGAATACAATTTAAATTGCTGACACTCAATTGACTCTCCTCTGTTGACCATAATGCTTTAAATTGAGAAACTATGATCTACAGATGCTGAGGTGCTAGATAAGATCAGAGAAAATTGGTCTAAATAAAGGATATTTTCAATTATAATTTTATTGTAATATGTAAATATCTCAGTCTAAATATGTTAACAATTAAAAGACAAAAGAGGTGCAAAAACAGAAAAACAAATGATGGTTGAAGAGCTGTCACTAAGAACTGTATCCCATAGAGCAGAGGAAAAATAACAAAATGGATCAGCATGAGTTTTTAAAAATTAGTAAAATAATCATATATTTAAAAAAAACATGATATAAACATGAAAGAGGTCAGAAAATGTCTGAAGATTTCTTTCTCAGTGAGGCCATCTAGCCTCATTGGAGACATTCTAATCATTTTGATCCTTAAGTGAAAAGGTCTGTGTTTTCATACTCTTACTTCTGAAAGGCTACTTGGTTCCTATGCACATCTGCAAACTATTCTCAGCAACTTTTAAACCTACCAAGGAGTCTGAAAGAGCATTACTGTGCATTACCCAAGTCAAAAGAATACCAATTACATTCTTCTCCCAAAACAAAAAGGGAAACACTATTGACTTCATTCTAGAATGTTGCTCAAATGTTTTATCTCAGACCAGAGCCTATTTGCTCCAAGGAGCCTTCCTGTCTGAACAGCTAGCTACTTTTAAATGGCACTCTGTTCCTTTTCCATCTCCCTTTAAATTAAGTCCCAGCTCACCAATTGATCATCATTGTGATTAATAAAGGCGAAGAAGAGCAGGTGTAGTGATGCACACCTGTAGTCCCAGACTTCCTTGGAGTTTGAGGCTGCAGTGATCCATGATTATGCCACTGCACTCCATCCTGAGTGACAGCAAGATACCTACTCAAAATAATGTAAAATAATAACTAAACAAAGGCCAAGAAGAAATTATCAAATTTGCTTCTGAAAATAAAGTTAGTGACTTTGCAGTGTTTTTCAGATGATCTATGGTAGCAGCAAAAACTGACCTGTAAATTTATCTCTTACGTTGTTTCCTTCCCAATTAGGATTGCTTTTTTCATGCTTTTTGAAAATATTTATGTTGGGAGGTTTATATGGGGAAAGAAAAGGCTTTGAGAGAACAGGAATGAAAAGGGAAGGATGCACAAATTAAAAAGTCAAGATGGCAAATATATTACTTTGGTGTATTTTAAGCAGCTGCAACAACAACAATCACCCTAAAATTCAAAGGCTCAAACAAAATAGAATTTTATTTCTTTCTTATCTAATGATCCAGGGATGAGCATTTCTAAGCCAGTAGGGAAGCTCTTTCCTATAGATATCTTGTTACTCTTCCATTTTCCACAGTGTTCTCTGAATTGGTTGAGGTTGGATTACACATACTAGTCCATGTCCCATCTTGTAAGAAGGGAAAAAAATATATTAAGCGGCAAGCATGTAATTTCTTCTTTAAACAATTTTACTTGGAAGTTACACATACCACTTTTATTATGAAGGAGTTGATGCCATAGATATAAAATGTATGTGAATGTGTGTACACACCAATATATATATACATATATGATAAAATATACAAAATATAGAATAAGGATGTATACATTATATACACATATATTTATACAGTCTCAGACAATGCAATGATACAATAAAATGAGACTTATGAAGCATTTTGGTGTCTTTGTAGGAAACATATTTAAAATTTGTCAGATTAATATTAGTCAGCAATTGCACATTCCTTTTCATTTTGTCCTACCATTTATTTTGATTGTCTTATAGATTTTTACACTTGCAACCCAAACTTAACAAGAATAAATTAGTGAGATTTTCTTTGGATACTTATTGTATAGAAGAATTAATACCTCTCACAAAATAGAATACCAATACATTTGGGAAGATTGACAGAAGGAAAGAGAAGATATGATTTAGATCTTGAAAAGAAAAGAAAGACCTAGATGTTTTGTGAAAAATTCATAAAGTTATTAAAAGCAGAAATCTGCAGTATAATTTCAATTTCTACTCTATGGTAGCAATCTATATTAAAAGTGCATATTTCAAACAAAATTCCTTTGATGCCCTTGTGTCCCATATACACATTTATACTCTCAAAATATTCCATACGCCATTTCATAAAATTGTTTATGTAGTTCTACTAACACAAGGCCTATTAAATCAACTCAATAGAATGAGAGGAAATTACTTTGGCCAGTCTTTTCTTTTTTTCTAGTTGTGCTATGGAAGCATTTTAGCATCTATCATTTTTAAAAGAAATGGAAGATTCCTTAAAGTAAGACTGACTGCCTTCCATTTCAGACAAAATAATATTAAGCCTCTTTTAGAATATGGTAAATAGTGGAATAAAATTAGCAATTGTTGTAAAGGACACCTTTGCCCTACAAATTTAAATTAAATTCAAGTATTTTTGTGAGTTATTATAAAATAGATTTGGGTCCTCCACACTTGGTCTCTCAGATAGCTGGAGCCCTTGTGCTTGCTGGTCCCCATGTTGGAGCTCTTCTGCTTTTCCACAGGTGCCCAGCTTTTATCACCACCATGTACAGAGGTATTTTTAACTTACTGTATTTTCCTCTTAAAGACTTTGAGCTGAGGATCTAGAAGTGGATTCTATCACCAGGAAATGAGCCTGCAGTGAAATCATTTTCTCTGGTTAATCTGCATTACAATTTATTTAAATACTGATAAACAGGAATTGACATATTATCAATTAAAAAATTCTATCAAAGAAATATATTTAACAGGATGAGGTATAAGTGTCTTATTAGTATAGATGATCAATATTTTAGAAATGCAGAGGTAGGAAAGATCATTGTGCACAGAACTATTCAAGGAACTCTTCATAGTGGAATGCAGTGGAGATGGGCAGATTTCAACAAGGCAGAGAGGCAAATGGAAAGAAAAAAAACTTAGTGGGGAGGATATTCTGATCAAATTATTCAACCGTCTTCTCCACACTAATATTGAATGTTTATTGTGTACTTTGGCAGGAATTTTATAAAGATTATTTCATGTGAACTAAGAACATACTTTTGACTTGAGTGCCAAGATAATATCCATTTTAGATGTATGAATTCTGAGGCATAGATCAGTTTGCTAATTCATTTAAGGTAACATAGCTAATAAATTGCAGAAACATGATGCAAACCTGCATGTGACTCTGGAATTCACATGCTTAACCACTGTAATATAAACGCATTCATATTACAAAGTCATGGAATGCATCTCTTTCATCTCACTTCTATCAGTGATTACCTTTCAGGCCTTTATCATGCCTGACATGAACTGCTATTACAACTTTTTTTTTTTTTTTTTTGAGACAGAGTCTCACCCTTGTTACCCAGGCTGGAGTGCAATGGCGCGATCTCGGCTCACCGCAACCTCCGCCTCCTGGGTTCAGGCAATTCTCCTGCCTCAGCCTCCTGAGTAGCTGGGATTATAGGCATGCGCCACCATGCCCAGCTAAATTTTTGTATTTTTAGTAGAGGCGGGGTTTCACCATGTTGACCAGGATGGTCTCGATCTCTTGACCTCGTGATCCACCCGCCTCGGCCTCTCAAAGTGCTGGGATTACAGGCGTGAGCCACCGCGCCCGGCCACAACTTTCTTAAAGTATGGCTTCTCTAATTTTAATATCTGTCTCTCTAGCTTATCCTTCATAATGCCCACCTCATGTTCTGCTCATTATTTCCCTATTCAAAACCTTTTAGAGGCTCCCAATGCATAAAAAATACATACACACTTAAATAACTCTTTTGATATCCTCATGTAACCCAATTTACTTTTCAACATTTTTGCCCTCCCTACTGCTCACTCTGCTTCATATCAGATTAATTTATGTACTTGCTTGTTTTTCCCATTAGATTTCCAATTACTTAAGGACAAAAATGCCATCTCTTCCTGCCCTCTATAGTTCTTAGCAAACTTCCGAACACATGGTGGACATTTATCAAATGTTTGTTTCTTTGGATTTTGCTGAATCAGTATGCTGTAAGCATCAGGAACAGCCTGTGTTGACTAAAGCAGTAAGATAAGAAGGGAAGAAGCAATAGAAGTGCATGACAGGGGAGCCATATTGTGGGGGCACATCAAAGCTCAATGTCAGAAGTCAGGACTTTAACTTGAAATAGGCAGCAAAATGTACTTTGAGATGAAACATGGTAAAGTATATGGCAGGTATAAAACCAAATTTCACTGTAATATTCCCTCTGTGGCCATTCTTCCTACATATAAATGGCATGCATTTTGGAAATACCTTACGAAAATCATTGCCTACATCCCATGAATGAAGCAGTTCTCGATGTTATTCCTTGTCATTTTTACAAATTCCCAAGATAGTTTACATTTTCAGTGCCTGTGAATACTTGCTCCTATGAGCAGCAATGTCTCCTTGAGACAATACAACAGATTGCCACTAGTATTATAACTGGGCGTGTTAAAGCATGACATTTTAATCACCTGAAAGTGAATGGGGAAACCAAGCTGAACAGGGACACAGCTCATTGGCAGTGGTGGCTGGTTCAGACTTACTAGCACCTGTCACTTGGTGTCTCCATTGCTAACAAAATCATTCCTTAGACATTGTAGAGTCACATCAAAATGTCAAGAGTCTGCTTCCTCAAATCTCTTGAGGAAGCAGAATGTCCTGGTATCTACAATATGAGAACAGATTCCTCCTGGCTACTCTCCAGGTTAAGGTCGCAATCCTAATACTGACAAAGTTGCTTTCTTTGAGATTCTTTATCCATAAAATGAGAAAAAAATGCTTATATGCTCTGGCAGTTTTTATTTTGGGGTTTCTGTTTGGAGTATAAAGGAAGTATCACCTGATATATAATAAATATAAAAAAATTTAAAGTATAAACCAAGATTTGATATAAAGATTTTTTTAAAATAATCAAATTCTGTAATTAGAGATGTAAAGTCAAACCATAAGTACATTGGGATGCTGATATTCCTATAAGCCCTTTTAGTCTCTTTCTGTTGGACAAATCATCGAAAGGTCTGTGAGAAGATAGCCTGATAGCATCTGGAAACTTCCAATGTCTTTCATCCTGTTTTTATGAAACTTCTCCATCTTTCAGAAATGTAATGAGGCAGCATTATATAGAGGAAAGGGCTCAGGGTTAGGCATAAACATCGTGAAGACTAGGCCCTGGTGTGTAGAAAGTCTCAACTTCTCTATGCCTTAGTTTTCCTACTGGTAAAATATGGTTGGTAAATAAAATCATTGCAGGAGTCCTTTCCTGCTCTAATGTTTAGTGATGCTGTGATAGCAAATTTTCTCAAAATCAGTCTCACAAGTAAGAAAAATATTGAATGTATAATTGGTCACAGTCTCACAGCATATCCATGGATTTTCTGGTGTGGTCCATTGTCAGTTCTTAATAAAGATGAGTAAGATTTAGTCCTTGCTCTCAAGATGTTTATAACCTATTAAGAAGAAAAAGACAAAGGCATTTAATATAAAGCAAAGTGTAATCAACTATTACTTGAATCCAAAGAAAAATAAAATATAGTCAAGTAAAATCAGTGGAGAACATGTTATTTAAAGTGTTAACATTTGATTTTGTTATCGGATCTTGGGGATGTCTCTTTCCTGGCTGGAAACCTCTGTGGCCGGTGACACTTTTGCCAGAGTTTTGCTTGGGCCCACTGGGCTCATTTCACCAACTTGGCCAGTAGGCTGCGCTTGGCTCATGCTACTGGCCTGGATCTTATGCCTGCCAAGGAACCTGTATCCCATGCCTACCAAGGATGAATCAGGTGTGGAACAGTGAGGGGTGTGTGAGCAAGTGTGGGGTCTGGCTACGGTGCACAATCAGACACACCGACTGCTGCAGTGGGGTAGGCAACTCCAGGTGCTGGCACTGGTGTTGGCTCTCTGCAAGGCTACACCCAGACCAGGTACACTACAAGTAGCTTCCACAGCTGGCACTAGGAAATGTGGTGGCACCTGGAATCTTGGAGATGCCAGGAACCATAGGATCCCAAAGAGGGAGTCACAGCCCTGGCTTGGGGAGCTCCTAAGTCTGGGCTCCCTATGGGTCCACAACTCTTCTCTCCTTTTTTTTCTCCCACAGCATGATGAGCAAAAAGCACGTTTCAGTCCTGTTCATGTTACTGTTCTATTAGCCTCGCCATTCAGTGAGTCCTGAGTTCTTGTCCTGTGACCAGGATAAATGAGATCTGCAAACAAATGAAGGGTGAACAAGACAAAGAGGAGCGTTATTGAGCAATAGAATAGCTCAGGGGAGACCTGCAGGGGCCAGCTCCTTTCTGCAGCCAGGGTGTCTGGATGAGTGTTCAGCTCCTTGCAGAGAGGATAGCACCTCTCTTCAGGCAGGCAGTCCCCAACAAGTGTTCAGCTCCTAGCAGAAAGTGTAGCTCCTCTCTGCAGTTGGTCGTCCTATCATCTGTTCTGCTCTGGCTGAGCCCTGGGCCTTTATGGGCCTCAGTGGGAAGGGAGTACATGCTGATTGGCCCATGGGCAGCCATTGGTGAGCCCAGAAAAGGCACCACAAATTCCCACTGTGGTCTGCAGAACTGGCAGACTGGCCCCCAGCCTTCAGGTCCTCCCTGGCTGGAAGGTGGGGCCTCACCACGGACCTGCCCCTTTCCACACAGGAGCCTGTCTGCCTCCTGCTGCTGTCCATGGCACCCAGGCTGCTCGCACTAAGGGGCACCTGCAGGCCAGCACCCCTTCAACTCCCCCCCTGCATGCTCATTGGCACCCAAAGTCCAGAGGGGGCTGAGGCATCAGAGGGCTGGCATGGCAGCACTACCCTAAGTGAGCAGACACCTGGCTGGGCTGCAACAGCACCCAAGCTCTGCCCCCAGCCCTGCTCCAAGATTGGAGCAGGCACCAGGAAGAGGAGAGGCAAGTCAGTGGAAGCAGACATTGCCGAGCCTGAGAGACAGGGAGGCCTTTCTGGGCCCCTGATGGGGCAAAGTGCAGAGACGCCCAGGTCCTACGTTTGGGAGGGCAGGGCTCCCACCCACTCTATGGAGTGTGCAGGCAGTCCCAGCTGCACCTCCTCACAGCCTGGGGCCGGGGCTCCAGGTCCTTGCTGGGCCCATCTCTTCCCACCCCTCTGTGCCTGACCACACTGCTCCTCAACCAGTGGGTGTCTCAGCCTGGCTCCATCGTGGTAAAATATGGCAGGTAAATAAAATCATTGCAGGAGTCATACCATCATGGTAGCCCCCAGGGCAGTGGGCTTCAGGGGTACTCTTGCTTGTCCCTAGCTCCTGCCAGCTCTGTGGATTGCAGCACCATTCCAGACCCAGCTCTGCCTCATCCCCACAGTTGTGGTAGATGACAGCGGCAACTACACAGCCAGGGTGCAGAGCAGTAGAGGCTCTGGACCTGGGAGCCAGGCTTGGGCAGTGCAGTCTGCTGCTCGGGGACACGAGACACAGGGGCCCATTGCGGCCACTGATGATGCTCCCACAGCCGCTCCTGCTGCCACCACCAGTCCCTTCCTGATGATAGAAGCTGCTCTGGATGGCCTGCCACTGCCATTAATTTAAGCCTTGAAGAATCAATAGGCTTAATCATAGGTGGGGATTAGATGGGAGTGATAATTCAGGAGCACACATTGGTGAGGATAAATGTTAAAAATCATAGGGCATTATATGACAACACTGAGGAGCAGAATTTGGAATACTGGCCTCTGGGAGACAAGAACTAAGATAGGCTAGGACAAAGAAAAGACAGCCTTGAATGCCAGACGCAAGAGACCAGAGGTAATGGAGACTATAGTCAATTTTTGAGCAAGGGAATTAAATGAGAAGGTCAAAACTGTACTTGAAACTGGTATCAGTGAATGTTGAATGGTGAAATTAATGATCTCTTACCCAGATAAAGAAGGGCAAGGTGTGAAGCTGTCTGCAGAGGTGAGAATAGAAGTAAAGGGAGGTACATTCTAAAGCTTAATAAGTACTCTGCTTTATAAATGTTCTGTAAATGCCTACTAAGATCTAGGTGCTGGGTAAGGTGTGAGAATACAAAGATGAACAAAATATTGTCCTCTGTCAAAAATGGCTTATTGGATAAAATGATGACTTCAAGAAGTTGAAGCTTGGCTTCACTTTTTTAAACTGTGTAACTCTGAACAAGTTGCTTCCTTAATTTCCTTATGTGTAAAAAGAGAATAATTAAAAACATTCCTCACAGTATTATGATGAAGATAAACAGGCCAATGAAAGACAAAAGATTTTCTGTCATATTATAAAGGATTCAGTATATATTTGTGACTTCTACTTCCACATAGAATTACGCAGAATGAATTAATTTCAGAAGGAAGAGTTTGGTTTGGTGAAAGTAAGAGTCACATCAAAGAGCAAAACAAAAGAAAAGGGATATCTTTTTTTTTTTTGTATATATATATATTTTTTATTGCACTTTAGGTTCTGGGGTACACATGCAGAACATGCAGGATTGTTGCATAGGTACATACATGGCAATGTAGTTTGCTGCCTCCATCCCCCCGTCACCTATATCTGGCATTTCTCCCCATATTATCCCTCCTCAACTTCCTGACCCCACTGTCACTCCTCTATTCCCCCCACAACAGACCCCAGTGTGTGATGCTCCTCTTCCAACAATATTTTTTTGTGTATATATATACATATATATATTATTGCACTTTAGGTTCTGGGGTACATGTACAGAACATGCAGGACTGTTGCATAGGTATGTACATGGCAATCTGGTTTGCTGCCTCCATCCCCCTGACACCTATATCTGGCATTTCTCCCCATGTTAGTCCTCCCCAACCTCCCTATCTCCTGCTGTCCCTCCCCTGTTCCCCCCCAACAGACCCCAAAGTGTGATGCTTCTCATTGTTCAACACCTGTCTATGAGTGAGAACATGCAGTGTCTGATTTTCTGTTCCTGTGTCCCTTTGCTAAGAACGATGGTTTCCAGATTGATCCATGTCCCTACAAAGGACATGAACTCATGGTTTTATGGCTGCATAGTATTCCACGGTGTATTTGTGCCACATTTTCCTTGTCCAGTCTATCATCAATGGGCATTTGGGTTGGTTCCAGTCTTTGCTATTGTAAACAGTGCTGCAATGAACATTCGTGTGCATGTGACTTTATAATAGAACGATTTATAATCCTTTGGATATATACCCAGTAATGGGATTGCTGGGTCAAACGGAATTTCTATTTCTAGGTCCTTGAGGAATGGCCACACTGTTTTCCACAATGGTTGAACTAGTTTACACTCCCACCAACAGCATAAAAGTGTTCCTATTTCTCCACATCCTCTCCAGCATCTGTTGTCTCCAGATTTTTTAATGATCGCCATTCTAACTGGCATGAGATGGTATCGCAATGGGTTTTGATTTGCATTTCTCTAATGACCAGTGATGATGAGCATTTTTTCATATGTTTGTTGGCCTCATATATGTCTTCTTTTGAAAAGTCTCTGTTCATGTCCTTTGCCCACTTTTGAATGAGTTTGTTTGTTTTTTTCTTGTAAATCTGTTTTAGTTCTTTGCAGATTCTGGATATTAGCCCTTTGTCAGATGGGTAGACTGCAAAATTTTTTTTCCAATTCTGATGGTTGCCGGTTCACTCTAATGATTGTTTCTTTTGCTGTACAGAAGCTCTGGAGTTTAATTAGATCCCATTTGCCTATATTGGCTTTTGTTGCCAATGCTTTTGGTGTTTTAGTCATGAGGTCCTTGCCAATGCCTATGTCCTGGATGGTTTTGCCTATGTTTTCTTCTAGGGGTTTTATGGTGTTAGGCCTTATTTTAAGTCTTTAATCCATCTGGAATTAATTTAAGTGTAAGGTTTCAGGAAGGGGTCCGATTTCTGCTTTCTGCACATGGCTAGCCATTTTTCCCAACACTATTTATTAAACAGGTAATCCTTTCCCTGTTGATTGTTTTTGTCAGGTTTGGATTCTCTGTTCTGTTCCATTGGTCTGTATTGCTGTTTTGGTACCATGCTGTTTCGATTACTGTAGTCTTGTAGTATAGCTTGAAGTCAGGTAGCATGATTCCTCCAGCTTTCTTCTTTTTGCTTAAAATTGTCTTGGCTATGCAGTCTCTCTTTTGGTTCCATATGAAGTTTAAGGTGTTTTTTTCCAGTTCTGTGAAGAAGGTCAAAGGTAGCTTGATGGGGATAACGTTGATTCTATAAATTACTTTGGGCAGTATGGCCATTTTCATAATATTGATTCTTCCTAGCCATGAGCATGGAATGCTTTTCCATCTGTCTGTGTCCTCTCTTATTTCGTTGAGCAGTGCTTTCTGGTTCTCCTTGAAGAGGTCCTTTACATCCTTTGTTAATTATATTCCTAGGTATTTTATTCTCTTTGTAGCAATTGTGAATGGCAGTTCGTTCTTGATTTCACTCTCTTTAAGTCTGTTATTGGTGTATAGGAATGCTTGTGATTTTTGCACATTGATTTTGTATCCTAAGACTTTGCTGAAGTTGCTTATATCAGTTTCAGGAGATTTTGGGCTGAGACGATTGGGTCTTCCAAATATACAATCATGTCATCTGCAAATAGAGACAATTTGACTTCCTCCAATTGAATACCCTTTATTTCTTTTCCTTGCCTGAGTGCTCTGGGTAGAACTTCCAATACTATACTGAATAGGAGTGATGAGAGAGGGCATCCTTGTCTAGTGCCAGATTTCAAAGGAAATGCTTCCAGGTTTTGCCCATTCAGTATGATATTGGCTGTGGGTTTGTCGTAAATAGTTTTTATTGTTTTGAGATACATTCCATTCATAGCTAGTTTATTGAGAGTTTTTAGCATAAAGGGCTGTTGAATTTTGTCAAAGGCCTTCTCTGCATCTATTGAGATAATCATGTGGTTTTTGTCTTTGGTTCTGTTTATGTGGTGGATTACATTTATAGACTTGCATATGTTGAACCAGCCTTGCATCCCCGGGATGAAGCCTATTTGATTGTGAAGGATAAGCTTTTTGATATGCTGTTGCAATTGGTTTGCCAGTATTTTATTGAAGATTTTCATATCTATGTTCGTTATAGATATTGGTCTGAAGTTTTCTTTTTTGTTGAGTCTCTGCCAGGTTTTGGTATCAGGATGATGTTGGTCTCATAAAATGATTTGGGAAGGAATCCCTCTTTTTGGCTTGTTTGCAATAGTTTCAGAAGGAGTCGGATCAGCTCCTCTTTGTATGTCTGGTAGAATTCAGCTGTGAACCCATCTCATCCTGGGCTTTTTTTGGTTGGTAGGCTATGAATTGCTGCCTCAACCTCAGCCCTTGTTATGGTCTATTCAGAGTTTCAACTTCATCCTGGTTTAAACTTGGGAGGGAGAAATTGTCCAGGAATTTATCCATTTCTTCCAGGTTTACTAGTTTATGTGCATAGAGTTGTTTGTAATAATCTCTGATGGTAGTTTGTATTTCTGTGGAATCGGTGGTGATTTCCCATTTATCATTTTTATTGCATCTATTTGATTATTCTCTCTTTTCTTTTTTATTAATCTGGCTAGTGGTCTGTCTAGTTTGTTGATCTTTTCAAAAAACCAGCTCCTGGATTTATTGTTTTTTTTTTTTGTGTGTGTGTGTCTCTTATCTCCTTCAGTTCTGCTCTGGTATTAGTTATTTCTTGTCTTCTGCTAGCTTTTGAGTTTTTTTGATATTGTTCCTCTAGCTCTTTCAATTTTGATGATAGGGTGTCAATTTTAGATCTTTCCTTGCTTCGCATGGGGGTATTTATTGCTATAAATTTTCCTCTAGACACTGCTTTAAATGTGTCCCACAGATTCTGATATGTTGTATCTTCATTCTCATTGGTTTTGAAGAACATCTTTATTTCTGCCTTCATTTAATTGTTTATCCAGTGAACATTGAAGAGCCAGTTGTTCAGTTTCCATGAAGTTGTGTGGTTCTGAGTTAGTTTCCTAATTCTGAGTTCTAATTTGATTGCACTGTGGTCTGAGAGACTGTTATCATTTACATTCTTTTGCCTTTGCTGAGGAGTGGTTTACTTACAATTATGTGGTTAATTTTAGAGTAAGTGTGATGTGGTGCTGAGAAGAATGTATATTCTGTGGATTTGGGGTGGAGAGTTCTGTAAATGTCTATTAGATTTGCTTGGTCCAGATCTGAGTTCAAGTCCTGGATATCCTTGTTAATTTTCTGTCTTGTTGATCTAATATTGACACTGGAATGTTAAAATCTTCCACTATTATTGTGTGGGAGTCTAAGTCTCTTTGCAGGTCCTTAAGAACTTGCTTTATGTACCTGGGTGTTCCTATATTGGGTGCATTTATATTTAGGATTGCA
Source organism: Sapajus apella (assembly GCF_009761245.1). Classification (NCBI taxonomy): domain Eukaryota; kingdom Metazoa; phylum Chordata; class Mammalia; order Primates; family Cebidae; genus Sapajus; species Sapajus apella. The sequence goes on from NW_022436985.1 coordinate 18,510,605, forward strand.
AGCTCTTCTGGTTGCATTGATGGTTTTTACTATTATGTAATGCCCTTTTTTGTCTCTTTTGATCTTTGTTGGTTTAAAGTCTAGGATTGCAACTCCTGCTTTATTTTTGCTCTCCATTTGCTTAGTAAATCTTCCTCTATCCCTTTATTTTGAGTCTATGTGTGTCCTTGCATGTGAGTTGGGTTTCTTGGAAATGGCACACCAATGGGTTTTGACTTTTTATCCAATTTGCCAATCTGTGTCTTTTGATTGGGGCATTTAGCCCATTTACATTTAAGGTTAATGTGAGAATTTGATCCTGTCATTTTGATGCTAGCTGGTTGTTTTGCTCATTAGTTGATGCAGTTTCTTCATTGTGTTGATGCTCTTTACCATTTGGTACGTTTTGGGAGTGGCTGGTCTTGTTGTTTCTATGTTTAGCGCTTCGTTCAGGAGCTCTTGTAAGGCAGGCCTAGTGGTGATGAAATCTCTCAGCAATTGCTTGTTCGTAAAGGATTTTATTTCTCCTTTGCTTATGAAGCTTAGTTTGGCTGGATATGAAGTTCTAGGTTGAAATTTCTTTTCTTTAAGGATGTTGAATCTTGGCCCCTGCTCTCTTTTGACTTATAGGGTTTCTGCCAAGAGATCCGTTGTGAGTCTGATGGGCTTCCCTTTGTGGGTAACCCAACCTTTCTCTCTGGCTGCCCTTAGCATTTTTTCCTTCAAATCAACCCTGTTAAATCTGATGATTATGTGCCTTGGGGTTGCTCTTCTTGAGGAATATCTTTGTGGTGTTCTCTGTATTTCCTGGACTTGAATATTGGCCTGCCTTCCTAGGTTGGGGATGTTCTCCTGGATAATATCCTGAAGAGTATTTTCCAGCTTGGATTCAGTCTCTCTGTCACATGCAGGTACACCTATCAAATGGATATTAGGTCTTTTCACATAATCCCACGTTTTTTGGAGGCTTTGTTCTTTTCTCTTCACTCTTTTTTCTCTAATCTTGACTTCTCATTTTATTTCATTGATCTTCAATCTCTGATACCCTTTCTTCTGCTTGGTCAATTCAACTATTGAAACACGTGTATGCTTCACAAAGTTCTCATGTTGTATTTTTCAGCTCCATCAATTCATTTATATTCTTCTCTAAGCTGCTTATTCTCATTACCATTTCATCTAACCTTTTTTCTTAGTTTCTTTGCATTGGGTTAGAACATGTTCTTTCAGCTCAGAGAAGTTTGTTATTACCCACTTTCTGAAGCCTGTTTCTGTCAATTCATCAGACTTATTCTCCATCCAGCTTTGTTCCTTTGCTGGTGAGGGGTTGTGATCCCTTGGAGGATGAGTGGCATTCTGGTTTTGGGTGTTTTCATCCTTTTTGCGCTGGTTTCTCCCCATCTTTGTGGATTTATCTACCTGTGGTCTTTGTAGTTGGTGACTTTCGGATAGGGTCTCTGAGTGGACATCCTTTTTGTTGATGATGAAGTTATTTCTTTCTGTTTTTTAGGTTTCCAACAGTCAGGTCCCTCTGCTGTAGGACTGCTGGAGGCCCACTCCAGATCCTGTTTGCCTGGGGATCACCTGCAGCAACTGCAGAACAGTATGGGTTGCTGCCAGTTTCTTCTTCTGTTATCTTCGTCCCAGAAGGATACCCACCAGATGTCAGCCTGAGCTCTCCTTTATAAGGCATCTCTTTGGATATACAGGGGTCAGGGATCTGCTTGAGGAGACAGTCTGTCCCTTATAGGAGCTCAAGTGCTGAGATGTGAGCTCCATTGTTCTGTTTAGAGCTGTTGGGCAGGTACATTTAAGTCTGCTGCAAAAGAACTCAAAACCACCTTTTTTCCCAGGTGCTCTGTCCTGGGAAGGTGGGGCTTTATTTATAAGTTCCTGATGTGCTGCTGCCTTTTTTCAGAGATGCCTTGCCCAGCAAGGTAGCCTAGTCACAGTCTGCCAGCAGAGGCATTGCTGAGCTGCCATGAGTTCCGCCCAGCTGCTTTGTGAACTTCCTTGAGATTTTGTTTATAGAGGTATAATTGGAACTGCATGAGTAATGGTAGTTTGCCTCAGTAATGGCGGACTGCCTCATAATGGCAAATTGCCTCAGTAATGGCGGACTGCCTCGGTAATGGCGGACGTCCTTCCCCTTACAGAGCTGGATTGTCCTGGGTCTAGCTGTGCTTGCTGCGAAACTCTCATTCCAGAGCATTTCAGATTACTGGTCTTTGTGGGGTGGGACCTACCGAGCCAGATCACCTAGCTCCCTGTTTCAGCCCAGTTTTTTTCAGTTGAATGGGTGGCTCTGTCTCCCAGGCATTCCAGGCACCAGTTGAAACGGCTGCCCAGATTTGTGTGAGTTTTTGTGTGGAGACCCACTGCACTGGCTAAAACAGCTATGCTGGAAACTCGTGGCACTTTTCAGCCCGGGAATCTTCTGGTCTGTGGGCAGTGAAAACTCGTTTGGAAATGCAGTGATCACTCACCCTCTGTGTTGTTCTTGCTGGGAACTGCACTCCAGAGCTGTTCCTATTCAGCCATCTTTGGATTCTTTTAAAAGTGGTTAGAATCCATTTGTTAATATTAGCTTAGCTCAAGAATAAATACAAACAACTAGAGAGGCTTCACCTAATCTAATAATTTAAAGACATGTTATTTCTCAGAGGAAAAGAACTCTCAGAGCAGAAGAACAAATTATATATTTTATATTAAATCAATAAGGAGTTCATGTATAATAATTCAATCTGTTCTGCATTACTATATCAGTGATGGAGATTGAAAATACTATCAGAAGATTGATACTTTATCCTTGACTATCTAGTTTTTCTAAGCTATCTTTTTTAATTGAGAAACAAAGAGTTTTTGCAACTGAAGATTTTTTATACTACTCATTTAATGTCTATCATTTTGAACATTTTCACTCCTGCTTCCCTTCCACCCTTTCTGACTGGGCTGCCCTTTCCCAATCCTTGAAAACTTTGAATTTATCCAGAAAACCTGTAAAATTAAAGTAATACAATTTCCCAGTGTTTAGCACAGGGGATATTATGGTTTGGGGGATAAACCAACTCCTGAGAGTTTGTGTTTATGTACAGGTCTTCCTTATGTGTCTAAAAGTAATCTCTGCTGCGAGTAGCACTATCAAAGCTGCTTTTGTGTGTCAGCATTTATTTTAGCTTTCATTGTCAAAGATCATGCAGTTTTCTTGTTTCCATTTATCAACCTAAATATCTCTTAGTCACCAATCTCTTCTGAAAGCCTGTAATCCTGAAACAGATTTCCTGAGCAAGATGGAGTTAAATAAAACACTCATTTTCTAGGACTTGGAACATTTGTCCTAATTTCACACCTTATGCTGCAGCTCAGTCAGTGCTTGAAAGGCAAAGCATGCAGCCAGAAAACAAGTTCCAACGTCACCTCTTCTATTGCATTGCACCTTTTGAACCCCTAAGACAGAAGAAGATGCACTAACATGCCTCTTTGCTTTACAGTGAAGCATTGTTTGGATTATGTCAAAATCAGAGACCTGAAGAAAGATGTTTAATTTACATTCAAGCCCTGTTTCAAACCTTGTCTATATATTCTTTCTGAACCCCTTTGTTGTTTAAAAAATAATCTTAAAAGTAGCTTCAGTAATGGAAAGCAGTTTATTCACACAGCATACATTTGTTAAACACTATATCTATATCATTGAAATCACTATAGTATGGGGTGAGGGTATGGGGATGAACAACAGGTGTAAATTATACAAAAATTGGCAATAAGAAGGTTTTTCCTTGAAGAATTCAGAATTTAGTTGAAAATATAAATAAGAGTATACAAATTGCATATTATTAGAAAACTATGAATCATAATTTTTCATTTTTAGCTTCATGTCTATTTTCAGATACACAGAAATGTTTATAGATATTTAAATTTAAACTCCTCTTTCATCGAAGATAGAGCGTAATGTTTATAAGAAATTGGATAAAAGAAGCTTAGAGAGTTATTTGAACAATAGAAACAAAAGACAGGGATCTTTCTTAGTAAATATTAGAAATGTCAAAGATTAAATGAAACTGATTTTAATAAACAATGATTAGTTTCTAATTTGCATTTAGAGATGCTCATAACATTGCCTTTTATGACTTGCTGAAGTTTGAGTTGGACATGCATAATCTCTATCCTTAGTTAGCAATGTGTATATAAACCACTATTTCTTTCCCAATCACTGATGTAGGAAAATCAGTATGTACCCTCCACAAACATTGGTTAATTGTTTGAATCTAGTTTTTGCAAGTAGATTCTTCTTTACCCTATTATTTCTGTTCCTTGATAGTAGGGTAAGTTCAAAGGGAGAACCCATGGTAATGTGTTCAAAGGGCTTATGAGTCATAGGCTAAAACCTTAGCAGCTTGGCAGATGAGCTGTGCTTAGAATTTAGAAATGAGCTCAGCATTGGTGTACTATGGATACCCATATCTGGAATTTCTACTTTGTCTTAGTCCATTTTGTTTTGTTATAACAGAATGCCACAGATGAGTGATTTATAAATAAAATACATTTATTTCTCACAGTTATGGAGGCCAGGAAATTCAATATCAAGGTACTGGCATCTCGCAAGGGCCTTCTTACTGCATCATCCCACGAAGGTAAGAAGGTGAGAGAGGGTTTGAGAGCAATAGAGACAAGGGGTCAAACTCATCATTTTATCAGAAAACCACTTCTGAGATAACTAATCCATTCCTGATATAATGGCATTAATCCGTTTAGGAGGGCAGAGACCTCATGATCTCATTACCTCTTAAAAGTCCCACCTCCTAACACTGTTGCACTGGGAATTTAGTTTTTAACACATGAATTTTGAGGGGCACATTTAAACCATAGCATACTCTTAAAAAGGAAGTTTGTGGAGGAGAAAATAATGGACAGTTGGTCATTCGATTTTTCATTTGTTCATTATCATATTCTCATTAGATTGAGTTTAATTCATTTTATATATTTTCTGGGTTGACCACATAAACATAACTAGCATTATGTTTACATTACGTTCATTACCACATTCTCATTAGATTGAGTTTAATTCGTTTTATATATTTTATGGGTTGACCATGTAAACATAACTAGCATTATGTTTACATTACGTTCCTTACCACATTCTCATTAGATTGAGTTTAATTCGTTTTATATATTTTCTGGGTTGACCACATAAACATAACTAGCATTATGTTTACATTACGTTCATTACCACATTCTCATTAGATTGAGTTTAATTCATTTTATATATTTTCTGGGTTGACCACGTAAACATAACTAGCATTATTTTTACATTACGTTCATTACCACATTCTCACTAGATTGAATTTAATTCATTTTATATATTTTCTGGGTTGACCATGTAAACATAACTAGCATAGTGGTTAAGAACATGGACTTGAACCAGATTTGCCAAGTTTGAACAATGCTTCTGCCATATAAGCTTGAGTAATTTTCTTCACTTCTATCCTCATTTCCTAATGGTATCAACTTCTAAGTGCTTTGGGAGAATTAATTGAATTGATATAGGTAAAGATTTTAGAGCAGTGTCTGTCCATTGTAAGCATCTCTAAGATTCTGCCATTCCTATATTATTATTCCTTAAAATAATATTAAGATTCTCTACTGTAACTTTCTGCTTCACATACAATTTTAGTAGAGTGAAGAAAAGTTGGCAGTACCAAATGAGGGAAGAGTCTTGCCCTTTGTTTTTAAACGTCAAGGTAACCATTTTTAAAAATATATAATTTCTATGACATGACCAGTCACCAAAATTTCTCTTTCCTGTGGTTCAAATGAGGTCTACTTCAGTAGACAATTCAGCAAGAATCAACAGCGGAAATGCAAAACACAGTGCTAAAAAAAATCTTTCACTCATATTTACACAACAGCTTATATTGAGTATTAATATTTAAATTCTTTTAAAAAACCGTACTTTTTCCCTTATTTCATCAATATAGATAACAAATATAATTTATTTTGTCTATTTAAAAAGAAGAAAAACAGTAGATAACCAGGGAAATTTAACACTGCCCTGAAATCTAAATGTAGCATCTTTTTAATCAAAAACAACAGGTTAATCCTGGCTTTGGAGTCAGAAAAATCATATTAAAAATGCATAAAGTGTGATTCATTCAAAACCTGAATATAGCAACATATAATTCTATAAAGCCACAGAGATTTTTAGATCAAAGCAAAAAAAGGTAAATCAAACCTGAAATGAATGGATTAACAGAAATGGGAGCGTTACCGTAATATTCCTTTATATTCAGTAACAGAGAAGCAGATTTTGTCAAATCTTGCTTTCTAATTCCCATCTGGAAAAGCCTTGCTCTGGAAGTGAACAGGTTTGAAGGAATGCCTTTGACATCTGTAAAGTTAAAAAGCATCAATAATTGGAATGGGTTTAATCCCTCATTCAACAGCAGGTATTTTATACACAATCATAAGAAGTGATGAAAGTCAGGCACAGATGTACAAATTGTTAGATTTAATCAGATTGGTACTCTACCCCTGGTTTAGTCTATTCTGTTTTAGCTTCTACTTAACCCGAGTTAATGGAAGGAGATGGTCATATGTATAAGGAACAAATCCAGATCAAAAATCATTTTGGAGATGTCGGGTGACAGCGGAGCTTAACCCATGAACCACCAGATATAGAAAGTTTTCATTAACAGTTCTTTGTGTATCATCATTCATTTTAGTCTATATTAAATTGATTCTGTGAAAAGGGCCTACCTAGTGTTTGTGCCTTTGATATTCTGAAATAAGAAGAGACTGTGTCAAAGAGAAACAATAGTGGGTAGAAGGGTCAAAATAAACAGAGGAAATATACCTGAGACTTAGAGGCTGACAATACCAGCTGTCCCTGATGTCTAAAATATTTATTGGAGCAGCACACACATTTAGATGCTCTTCAATTTATTCCCTATTCACAGTTCCAGCTGTTAAGTAGTCACTCTCTTTCCGAATAGCAGTATGGAGATGGAGAAAATAAGATGAAATTTGTAATTGCACAATCAAATTACAGTATAGATTTAACTAGAAACTGATTCAAAAACTTATGCTTATCTATCAACATCCTAAATTTTGGGAAAGTGTTTTTATTTCAATTATTTCCTATTACTATGTCCTATTGGAAGTCTTAAGGAAAACTTGAAAATATTCTATAACATGATTCATCAGAACCATTAAGCATATTATTGCCTACTAGATTCTTTTTTATTTTATTTTATTTTTGAGATCAAGTTTCACCCTTGTTGCCCAGGCTGGAGTGCAATGGTGCGATCTCGGCTCACTGTGACCTCCATCTCCTGTGTTCAAGCGATTCTTTTGCCTCAGCCACCCGAGTAGCTGGGTTTACAGGCATGTGCCACCATGCCCAACTAATTTTGTATTTTTAGTAGAGCTAGGGCTTCTCCATGTTGGTCAGGCTGGTCTCAAACTCCCGACCTCAGGTGATTTGCCCACCTCGGTGGCCTCCCAAAATGCTGAGATTGCAGGCTTGAGCCACTGTGCCCAGCCCAATTTTTTAATTTTTTTTATTTTTGAGACAAACACTCTTTTGCTCATTCTGGAGTAGAGAGGCACCATCATAGCTCACCACAGCCTCGACCTCTGGGCTGAAGTGGTCCTCCTGCCTCAGACTCCCTAGTGGCTGGGACTACAGGCACACACCACCATGCCTGCTCATTGTTGTGTTTTTTTGTAGAGATAGGGTCTCAATATGTTGTCCAGGCTGGTCTCCAACTCCTGGCCTTAAGCAATCTTCTCGTCTCAGCCTCCCAAAGTGCTGAGCTTACAGGCATAAACCACTGCACCTAGCCCAGATTCTTTATATGGTGCTGTACATGCTCTTGTAAAATAAACCAAAAACTTGGATAATAGATTATATAAGAACTAATACTACTGGAAATCATTATTTTCAAACTCAGTCATACATGCAAATGTGCTTTTACTTTCTAACATCCCATATTGTACATATTAGTTGTCAGTATTCTTGTACTTCCATAATGATAGAAATATCTTAAAATTAAGGAATTTAATAGTCAAATAGAGATTTACATTCAGAGAAAAGAAAAATACCCTTTTCAGTTTTATCTCATTTTCATGCAAATAATTTTTGTTTTTACTCTCCCATCTTCATTAAATCTTGATTTCAGTATAAAAAATCTGCAAACTCCATATGCAGCAACCTCTCTCCTTCTTCTGACCTCAATCATACACAAAACTTTAAAACAGAATTATTTCTTACCATATGGGATCTGAGACTAAGATCAAACCCAACCTAGACAAATGCCATGCCGTAAGTTGACAACTGCTCCTGGAGTCCTGGGCAATGCCTGGGAGAGCGCCTGCCAGGGCCTACTGTTTTCAAACGAGTTTCATTTCTCTAACAATTTAAATCTGCCAAGAAGAAACCGAGACAATCAAGCTTTGTGCCAAAAAGCCCCAAGCTTAAGCGAGAGATGTATCCTCTCTTTAGCCTGCTGATGAGAGAGAGAGCAGAGGGAGAGGAAAGGATAAAGATTCATAATGAGTGGGACAGAGGCTCATATGCTTTTGGAATGCCACAACAGGACAATTTCTGGCCCTAATGATGTTACTTTGTTGAGCTTCATACCCGGAATAGAGCACACCCTTTTCCTTTTTCTAAGTTCCATTACATTTGGGATTATTATCTATGCCGTATCTTCTTCCCATTTCCCCATCCTCACCCTCCCACAACTGTGTCACCAGAGAAACATCCCACTACAGAGGCTCCTGGTCCAATTTTGAATTTAAAACTTTGGGGCCAAGGAAACCTTCCCAGAGAGACCCAACATACTCTGCTGTCAGTTTCCTGGCATTTTACTTCTTTATATCACCTCAAATTCACCTTCGAAAAGGGAGTAAATGAGAAAGTCAGAATATCTATCACATGGACTACAAGTTGTGAGAAAAGGAGAGCAAAAGAGAGGGCCTAGTGGTCGCTTTCTACCCCAAAGAGCCATATGCCCTGAGAACGGCTGAGAACATCCTCTGCCAACCCAGCAGCAGCCTTCCTAACACCTTGCGTTTGAGAAATGAGAGACCTACTGTTTATTATCACAGGTCCAGGTGGTAAAAATCCAAACTTTATCCAAGCAGATATCTTCAATCGTAATACCAAATGACAATAAACTGAGGTAAAATGTTGCTGTTGCAAATATACAAATGAGTACAATGTGTACTATTTTGAGGTACAATATTTTCAGAACTACAAATTTATGATGCTTCTAGCATGTGAAATATAATCTTTTGAATCATACTGTTCTGGATTCAAATCCCAGCTCCCCACCAAGTAGCTGTGTGACTGGGAAATTTATTTATAAATTATCTGAGCTCTGGCTTTTTCTTCACAAGGAACATCAAAAACATATTTCATAGGGTAATTTTGTGAGAATGAAAAAGCCGAGATAATTGATGTAAAGCACATAGGACTATTGCAAAGTTGTCACATGGTAAGCACTCCGTAAATTATAGCTATTAGAAGTTTTCCAATTTGGGATAAAAGTATGAAGTTAAATGAATTTGCTTATTTTGGCCTTAAGACAATCACTGCAAATATTTTGCTTTTGAAATTGTTTTGAGATTTTCTCTATTGTCTTCCATTTATCCTGAAAAATCCATTACTTATGACATGATATCAGAGTCACGTAGAAGGCAGATTAGGAAGAAGTGCTTTATAATCACAACTGAGAGTGAATTTAAAATTGACATTGGGGTGGGAATAAATAGAGACACCTTTCTGGAGGATAATTTGGCGCTGTCTGTGAAAGCAATCAAAATTTAATTTCTAGGAATGTATCAAAGGGCATTATGATGATACAGTTCTAGTGATATACATTGCAAACTTTTTTAAATTAAAAACTTGTTTGTATGTCCATTGACAGAGGATTGTTTAAATATATTATGATACATCATACCAGTGGAATGTTATGTAACCATTAAAAATATTGTAGAAAAATACTGAATGACATAAAGAAAAATCACTTAAGTGAAAAAATCACACTGAAGACAATATTACAGTATCCTGTTTTTCATAGAGAGAAAGTCTTAAGAGGATATACACCAAAATATCAACATCTTATATCAGCACTGTAAGATTATGAATGATTTTATTTTAAGGTTTCTGTTCTTGATTTTCTGAAATGTAAATGATTTTTTGAACAAACATGTATTGGTTAGTAATTTTCAAATAATATAAAATAAATTTGAATTTTAAATTTTGCTATTTCATTGAAAATTCAGAAATGTAAATAATGATGTCTGTAAAGCAAAGCATAAATCCACACAAATTTATCCACATGTATTTATTCATATTTTCTCTAAAATGCCAGTATATTGATGTATATTATGTTTGCATACACAAGCATACTAACAGATGAAAAATTCCTACTAATTTCTCATAGAAAATCTGTGTATTTCTTCAAATATTCATTTAAATCCCAATGTAAAGCTCTAAGAAATAGTTTCAGAATATCTTTTAATGCCTCTTCTTTGTAAAGTCTTCAAATGCTGCTGACCTTGCATAATAATTTTTTTCTTACAACATATCAATTATTGTTCTGGCACCTCTGGCCTACTCATGAAATCAATGAAGTGTGAAATGCCTCTGTGCAGAGTAATATTTCATATTTGGTACTTTATGTATTAATTACTTTTCTGTTTCTGCTAATACAGTCTGGGGGAAAAAAACACCCCATTCTGTAATGACATGTCAATGGGGAAAGAAGGAAAATAGCAAACAATTCCGATTTGCTGACCTATCGAAAGCTGCTAAGAGAAGAGAATCTCCTGCACCAGTTCCCTCTGCTGTCAGTGTCTCCCCCCTAAGCCAGCTGCTTAGCAAGTAAGGGGCCTTCTCAAGCGGAGCCTGGCTTTGCTGTGTTTAAAATAACAGATGCAAGGTTTGAGAAGCAAGTCTTTCAAGTCACATCTCATTGTTTTGAGCCTGACATACAAAATAAAATCCAAAACCCAAAGTTCAACTCAATGTCAACCAAAGATGGAATACAGAGTGCAATTAAAATATTTCACAATTTACGAAATTATAATCTGCAAAGAGAAAGAAATGTGGGAAAATGCTAGTCTATTAAGATTCTGTTTAGTTGCTACTTCAGCTGCCCAACAGTTAAAATACAAATCAGTTTGATAATCTGAGAGCAGCAGTTTTAATCCTCAATTCCAGGGTGCTCTCTTTCTCTCTCTCTCACTCACACACAGACACACACACACGCCAGTCATTCAGCCTGAACAGAAAAATTCAGGTGTCACATTTCTTGATTCAAGAGCTGTGTTAAGCGGTTATAAAGCTGCTGTAATTTACAGCAAAGAATAAAGTTAACCTAAGAGACCTCAGCCTCAATTTGCTAAAACTTATTACACCTCATTGGCCACCAAATAGCCAAAAGAAGAAAAAAGAAAAAAAAAAAAAAAAAAAAAAACTTATCTGAATAAGAGACTTGACTAGTATTAGCCTAGTGAGAAATGATCGGCTTAAAATTGCTCTGGCTACATCATAGGTTCAGATTAACACTATTTATGGTGTTATGATTTCCTATTTCCTGAGTTATATGAAAGCCAAAGGAGCTACTGTAACAGTACTAATGAGTCGATAGATGTTTTCAGATGTCTGTTTGACTCCTGAGTCTAATTAAATGTCTTAATATGACATATGTGGTTCTCCACTGAATATCCCAGCTGTGGAATTAATATGTTACAAAAATACATATACACAATTATCTCAAACTATAGTGAGTTTGAGGTTATAAATATACCAGTTATATTGAATTCACTAACATAGCACTTTGTAAAGTGCTATAAACATGCTAAATAAATGACCAAGAATGTGTAACTATTAATAACTAGCCTCTTGTTAATGACACCTCAAAGCCTTGTGAAGGAGAGCGCACTACTTGGATTTTGTACCGTACCATCTTTAATCCATATTTTTCATGAGAGTTCTTTTGTAGCAATATGTATTCTCATGTGCCAAAATGTTTTGGGGGTTAATGCTAAAGATAGGGGTAAAGAACTCATGGTCAAAATGTTATGATATCAAAGAAAAGTGACAAATGGCTGGTATACCCTAAATTAACAATCCAGTCCAAAATAATTCTAACAGTCTCAGAAATTATTCTATAATGGTAAATTTGGTGAGGTGAAATATTTGCCCACAACTTTTCAAAACTTCCATTATATATTAGCAGATATGTAACACACATTCTTTGTAGCACAAATCCCTTATTGACATTGATTATTATACTAGAAAAGAATTAAAATTTTAAAAATTTACTTGAGTGAGTCACAACATTTTTACATGTGTATCAGTCAATTGTAATCTCATATGACTGGAGATTCTCAGATCTGATAACTTTCCAAAATATGATTCAGATACTAAAAATTACATTCATGACTAAAGAAGTAGGAGACATTCAAAGATATTAAACATAAATCTATAGTACAAATGTGCTTTAAAACATCTATAAACTTTCTTTAAGAAATATGTAGAAAAAACAAGGCAAATATCCCTTTACCTTATTTGCCCACCTCACCTTCATTGCTCAAGTATTTAAAAGGTTGGTGTGTATTTGCTTTCTATTTTAGATTGCTTATTGTGTCACAATTTGTATATTAGTAGAGTTTATTCATTTATGAAAAAATAAAGTGTGTATATTAGGATGATTTTAAATAAAATTTAAAAGTAATCATTTCTAGCCATTGTGGGTTTACAGAATTCTCTTAAATTCAGTTGATCTGAGAATTACTAAGGAAAATGAGCAACATATGTTCCGCTTAGAACATAGTACAATTTCAGAGTAAAATCAGAAGACTGTTGAATAGAAAGAGGACAAAGGTTAATGTTGGGAAGAAGAAATCACTTCTCACAAGTCGTTGGCTTATAAAAATAAAATGCTTATCCTTCTCTGTTGTTCAAGGTGTAATTGTCCATCCTTGATACTACCCATGACAGTTATATAATACACTGTTGGGAGAAAAAAAATGGAATATTTGAATGCCCAAGGATGCATGCAGTATCATTCTACCAAAAGCTTCTAACATTGAAGTGTTTGTATTATTAACACTCTCTAAAATTTACTGTAGTGACTAATTTGCTATAGTCACTGGACAGAAATCATGTAGCATGATTTACACTACTACAAAATCTTTACTAACTTGGGCACCATAAATTTGATCATTTAATAATTTAGTACTAAATCTCTTCTTTTAATGAAAGGAGAGCGATCATGATTATTATTAATGCTATTTTTAGTTAGTTTTAAATTATGCCATTATGATAAAACATTCTACTTAATTTAATATTTCAACTCAAAATTAATTTCCAAAGTCTTTAATTCTAGCCAGTCTGCATAATTACAAGGTATTGTAATACTCTTGCAATTGAATTTCAAAAGTGCATTTAACAACAGAGAATGTTAAGTGAATATCTTATTTAGGTATTGTAGCTTAGAGTTGCTCTTGGTTTTTCAGACTTCCAACAGACAGCATTCTAAATCAGAAATCAATTTTTTTAATTTTCAAAGAAAAGATAATAGATGAAGCCATATATATCTGTTTCTGATAAAAGCACTGCATAGGTTTAAAGTACTGTGATGAATTTTCTGTGTGTTCTTTCACAACAGTGCTTTTGAAAAATAAACAACAGTTAACATGTCACCTCAGAATGCTCTCATGTGTCACCTTCATCCAATTTATGGTATCTGATGAATAGAAAAGTGAATTTCGACATTTTGTAGAAAGCAGTAGTTATTTCACATGCTGACAGGTGTTAGTGTAAAAGCAACTTGCAACTTAAGACCACCATCTACTGGTTTTGCCCAATGCTGCAAAAGCTACAGTGTAATATCTAACTGATTGATTTTAAATGCACCCCACTAAAGAATTTACCAACACTCTTCTTCTCTATATATGTTTGAAGTTAGCATATACCCTTAGAGATTTTGCGCTTGTGTGTGTGTTTTGTTCCATTATTTTCTCAGTTACCCAGACTTGAAATTCTGCCTTTGCCTTTTCTGATTAAAATAGAAGCAATGAAACAGAAATTCCCCCATCTTACCAACACAAAATATATCCATCTACCTGCATTACCACTTGTAATCTCTGCCTTTCTTGCTGTTTCAATAGAAGGTGTGGTCCTCCTATCAAAGCCCAGGTCTCCACTGTACACATCACCATGTTTCAGCCTTCTAAAAAAATACCTTTGTAATTATGACATTATTAACTTTTCCTCCTCCATTTGATCATTTTCATTAGCATTAAAAGATCGTTAGGTTTGTGCACTAAAAAAAAACTTGAAATTTTACTCGCTACTATCCCTTTTTACTATCCCCTTCACAGTGAAAATTATTGAACAAGGTTGTCTATAGTCTCTTCTCTATTGCATTACCTTCTATTTTCTCCTCAACTAATTCCTGAAAGCTTTCTGCCGCCTCACCTTCCACTGAGATTGCACATTGAGATCACCAATGATTTGCATGTTTTCACATCCAACACTAACACTTTTGCTCTTATATTTAGAGACTTCTCAGCAGCATTGGCTATAGTGACCCCTTCTGTCCTCAAAAGCCTCTCTGGATTTGGCTCTCAGATATTTCATTCTGCTGGTTTTTCCTCCATCTTCACTGGCCATTTCTCTGCTGGCTCCTTATTCTCTGCTAGATTTGAAATATTGGAAAGTCTCAGACTTTGTAGCTGGGGATCCTTTTCTTCTTTTTTCTATACCCTCTCACTAGGCAATTTCATCCAGTTCCAAGGATTCAAAGAATTCCAAATTTCCAGTGATCTCAAATTTATTTCTCTAGCCTTGAACCTCACCTGAAATACACTTTTCCATCCAATTGACCTGTTGACATTTCCACTGAATTTCTAATATGCAACTCATTAACATGCCTCAAACAAAACTTCTTAGATTTGCAAAACTTACTTTTCTCCTTTTTTTAACAAACATCAATACATCACAATTTATCTGGTTGCTCTAGGAAACTTATCAACATATCACAATCTAGTTGATCTAGGAAATATTTAGAAAACCTTTCCTTTCCTCTCTTTGCTATATCTACCCCATCAGCAAGTCTTGTCAATTCTACCTCTGAAATATTTCCCAAATCCGTGAACTCTGTCTCAGTAGCTACAAACTGGACTTCTACTGCTGTCTCCTAACATATTGCTTGGCTTCTACTCTTGTCATACTGTAATTCCTTTTTCACACATTGGCCAGAATGATTTTTTAAAAAAACAGAATTTGTATTATGGAACTGTTCTATTTAAACCTTCCAAATTAAAACCCCTAAGCACCTTGTATGATGTGGGCTATGTTTACTTCTCTGTCTTTACCTCTTTATACTCTTTTCCCGCTACATCCCAGACACACTTGTCTTACTTGGGTTCTTCAAGCATGCCAAACTCATTCTTCTCTTGGGGCTTTGTGCTTGCTGGTCCCCATGCCAGTACACTTTGTCCCTAGACCATTTGAAGGTTGGTTAATTCCCATCATTCAGATCTTTGAAAGTTTTGTTTCTTTCATGACTGTCCCGCCTATCCTGGAAAAATGTAATTTCTTGCTTTTCAAGCTCCTCAAATCACTTCATTCACTCATTCAACAAATATTTGTTAAAAGGCGTAGAGCTTGTCCAACCTGCCTTATTTCGTTGTTTGGTTTTAGGCTATTGGAAGCCTGCAGCCATGGTTTTTAGTTTCTGTCTCTAGTGATAAATGGAAAAGAGGGATGTGGAAAGAGCTTTACTGGCCTAATCAGAAACAGAATCTAAGGACCCATGACTGTATTCTCTCCCTTGGATACCCTGATAGGCTCTGTGGCAGATAATAGGGATATAACTCCTCAGTGTGTACAAGCTAATTCCTCAGAGTCAGAGAGGACTTCCTTGAGTACTGTCTACGTAATCAGATCCTAATCAGTCTCTATCACCTTATTCTTTTATTTTCATCATAGCACTTATGGCTACCTGATATTTTTAATTTATTAGTCACTTCTCTTGTAATAAAATACAGACTTGACAACAAAGAACTTGTCTACCTTGTTAACTGTGGTATCACTAGCAGATATAACAGTGCATGATATTTGGTGTGTACTCAATAAGTGTTGATGAAATTAATGGACAAATTACTGGCTGAGTAATTAATGGGCCTTAATTTTATCCTATATCAGCCCATGTCCAGTGAGGCCAAGTCCTGACAACCCTTACTTTATTATATTTATTTATTTATGCCTCCTCATTTCTACAGTTGGATTCTTTGCTGCCTCCTTAAGATTGTTTTCTCCATCTGCATAGCCATAGTATGGAGGGAGACAGTGAAGTAGTTAAATGCTTCTCAGTCAGACTGCCTATGTTTGTCATTTGCTGTGTGGTAAATTGTTTGGTAAGTGTGTGCCTCGGTTTCCTCATCTTTAAGCTGGGGACAGGATAATGATGGTACCCAGCTGTACACAGTTGTGAGGAAATGGTGAGTTAATTGCTAGGAAACATTTGTACCAGAGCCTGGAAAGCATTGATAAGTGTTAGTTGCTTCTCTGCCTCATCAGTTAACCTTCCTAAAACACTGTTCTTATATCGCTTCCTCACTCATCACACCCTGCAACTCTTGTGTGCAAAAACTTTCAACACTTCCCAATGCCCCCAAAATTGAGGTTTCAATCTGTCTTTCAAGGCTTTCCTCAACATAGTCCCTATAACTTTCTTTACATTACTTTTCTTCATTCCAACATATGAACACTTCCACTCAGTGCAGTCCATGCACACACATTTTATTTAAGTTAAGATTAATTAAACACATGTCTTAGAGCCAGGCATTGTTGTTGGATACACACAAAAATGAAAGACGCCTCCTTTGTTCTAAAACTCCACAGTTTCCTAAAGCGCTTATATCAGTCAGGATTTGCCAGGCACAAGAAAAAGAAACTGACTCTCAAAAACTTAATAGGAAAAAAAATGTATCAAAACGTATCAGAATTGAAGGAAAAGCTAGAGCAAAAAACAAACAAACAACAACAAAAAAACCACGACAGACTCAGAAAGGATAACAACCAAAGTAGAATCTAAGTTACAGGAACTAAAAAATTGTATCATCAGGGTCCTAACACCAGGAAAAGTGAGTGTAAACAACTTTTTGGCCTTGTGTCACTCTTTGTCTCAAGAGCCAAATCCCAGGGAAATAACATTTAATTAACCTGGACCAGGCTGCATGCCCACTCTTTAGTTACGGTAGGGCACAGTAATCCCTAGTCTTACCAAAATGGTATCTGGAGGAAGAACTGTGCCTCTTTTCCAGGCACAGTTTGAACTTTAATGCCTCTCTAAAGTCTTCACAATCTGCCAGATTTCAATCATCATTGTCTTCTGGAAACTTTTATGGAAGTTATTAATTTGCACTGACATTCAGCACTTGGCATCATTTTCTCGCATTGTAATTTTTATATTTTATGTAAACATTATAAATCCTTAAAAAAAAAAACAAAACAACGAGAGAGACAGAGATTCAGTTGCTTCTTGTGGAGCAGCATTTTTTTTTTTTTTCTTTTCTGAGACAGAGTCTAACTCTGTTTCCCAGGCTGCAGTGCAGTGGTGCAATCATGGCTCACTGCAACCTCCGCCTTCCATGTTTAAGCGATTCTCCTGCCTCAGCCTCTCGAGTAGCTGGGATTACAGGTGCCTGCCACCACACCCAGCTAAATTTTGTATTTTTAGTAGAGACGGGGTTTCATTGTGTTGGCCAGGCTGGTCTCGAACTCCTGACCTTGTGATTTGTCCACCTCAGCCTCCCAAAGTGCTGGGATTACAAGTGTGAGCCTCCACATGCCCAGCCAAACAGCATTATTATACCTTCAGAACTTTTCTTTGTGTACCCCAAGAGGAATGTTGAAAAACATCCATGAATGTTGTCCATACTGGTTATCTAAGGGGAAACAGACACATCTCCCTGAACAGATCTTTTATTTCTGCTGTTTTCTTCAAGAGCACCCCCTTCTCTCCCATCTTTCCAGTAGTACCAGGGATTAGATTTAGGCAGAAAGGCTGGAGTATCACTTAGTATCTATGAGTCCTGGGTTGCCTCCTCTAAGGCTTGCCAGCTAACACCTTAGAAAGTAGTGATGTTCTGCAATAATCAGGTATAAAACAGGTTTACAACATATTTTCACCTTTATTAACTCATTTAACCATGTCATTTCACCAAAATATTCTATTTGGCACACACAGAAGGGCTCAGAGGCTCTGGCCAGCCCTGGGTTCACAAAGCCAAGATTGGTTATTAGAGTAGCAAAGTAGTGACCCAGAGTTGAGATACCCCCAATATCACCTTCCAAGCTACTATACAATTAGCTTAGTTATTATGTTTGCTTTTTACTTTCTGTTACTCCACTAGAATATAAGCTTCTCAAGATCAGAGATCTTTATGCTTTGTTTCCTAATGTATCCCAAATTTCTAGTTGAGTTTAGCAGAATACTTAGAAGAACCAGTCAGACTTGCATTATAACCCTGGCTCCACCACTTGCAAACTGTGACCTAGAGCAAGTTACATATTTACTTTGAGCCTCAGTTTCTCATTTCCTAAATGAAAATAAAATAGTGCTGATCTCCTAGATTTGTTAGGATTAAATGAGAAAATGTATGCAAAACACTTAGTATAGTGCCTGGCCCATAGAGAGTGACCGATATATATTACTATGATAGTATTTATATTTTTATTGGGGACCTACTGCTATGATCTAAATGTGTTCCCCAAAATTTATGTGTTAGGAACTTCATCCTCAATACAACAGTCTAAGGAGGTTAGGTCTTTGGGAGGTGTTTAGGTCATGAGGGAACTACCCTCATGAATGGATTAATGCTACTATAATAAGGGCTTGCAATAGCAGGTTCGCCCTATCTTGCCCTTCTGCCTTTTACTATATAAGGATGAAGCAAGAATGCCTAGATGCTGACATCTTAATCTTGGACTTCCCAGACCTCAGAACTGTGGAAAACAAATTTCTGTTCTTTATAAAGTACCCAGTCTGTGTTACTCTGTTATAGCAGGACAAATGTACTAAGACATGTATTATAAAGGGTGTTGAGAATCCTTATAGCAGTAAGATGTGATTTTATAATAGCTTTCAAGTATCTTGCAGTCTAGACTTCAAACAGATAAACTAAAAACAAGATATGATATGATATAATGTAATATGATATGATATAATTGATATGCTATAAGGGTAAGGCCAAAATTCAACACAGGGAAAACAACACTATTATGCCCTGAGTGGTCCAGAATGGCTTCCTGGAAGAGATAACTCTAGAGAGATATCCACAGGACTATTTAGGAGTTTTTAGGCAAAGAAATATGAACAAGTCATTGTCATCAAACATAACAGAATTAATGAAGTGCAGGATGATTATAAGCAGTTTAGAGAAAATTTTTCAAAGTAGGGAAGGTGAGAGATAGGATTGAAGAGGTAGGAACTACGTAATTCAGAACTCAGTACAAGAAATTTGAAAACTTGAAATTTCTTCTTTTGGCAATATGGAAAATAGCATGTTTTTAAAATAGAAAACAGCATAATGAGACATTCATTGGCTAAGTCACTGGTAAGTGAATGGAAGATGAATTTGAGGGGACAAGATCAGGTAACAGATTTCAATTAGAGAGTTACTACAAAAGTCAAGATAGAAGACAACAAGGGGCAAAAATCAGGCAGTGTAGAGGAGAGAAGAGGTTAAAGAAAAAAAGTAAATCCCTAGGACTGGCTAATTGAATGGGGTTTAGGTTGAAGTTGTTATGGAAGGTAGTCATGGGAGTCTAAGAAATGAAAGCACTGAAAAGGGAAGCTCCTTTTGGCCAAATTCTTTCGAAAGCAGTTTTCAAATAAATCATTCCAGGATACCTGGCTAGACAGTGTTCATTTTCAGCTGACCTTATAGTATCATACCTGTCTCTTACTTTCTGAAGGCACAGATATGTTGTCTTTGAGGACTTACTAGTCTCCATTGACTGTTACTGTCTTTTATGGGCAGCATTTGCATTTTAAATGTGTTCTTTTTAAAATTCAAGAATAGGATCACAAGAAACAAATTTCTGAGTAGGTGCCAGATTTGAAAGTCATTCTTGTTTCTATTAAGTACTGCAAAATGGATTCACTACTCTAGCCTCAGTTTCTATAGCTGATAAATAGTAGAATCTATGCCTTCCCTTCAAGTTGAGCAATTGAGCAAGATATGGAAGAACATTTAGCAACAATAACCAAAATCATTAAAACAATCTTGTCCTTTTAAAATATCAAATGTATTGTCAAGGCGATTAAGAACTGGTAACTGAGTGGAAGATGAATTTAAGGGGACAAGATCAGGTAACAGAGATTTCAATTAGAGAGAGTTACTACAAAGTCAAGGTAGAAGATAACAAGGTGCAAAAATAAGGCAGTGGAGAGGAGACAAGCGGTTAAAGAAAAAAATTAAATCCCTAGGACTGGCCTCCTGCCCCTATTTTGTAAGGTTTTTAAATATACTTAAATTAACAAGCATTTGTTGGTATCCAACAGCATGCCAGGCTCACTGGCAGTTAGGATGTTGCTTATGGCATATAAGTTATAACTCACCAAGCTCTGAAAATTGTCACAATTTTTATTGAAGCCCTTTCACTTTTCCTTTCCATTAGTTTTCACATCTCAGTTTTATAAACCTTATCCCTAGGAAACTAAAACCTTGCTCTAGATCTGATTACACAGTGAGATTTCAGGATAACCTATTAGTGTCACATAAATATCAAATATAAATTTCAAATAGAATGCACAAGAAAGTCAGTGTAACTTTGCAGGATCTGTGTCCTATTCTTATTCATTTTTCTACTGTACATATGACAGAAAGGAAGAACTCATTATGCATTTGTTGAATGAGTAAGTGAAAATATTGTCTTACTCCAGAACAAGGTCTAGATCTGGTGGACTACAGTTTCTAAAATGATACTGAACTAGTAGGGCAAAATATCTGCCTCAATTTCCCCCTTTCTTATAACCAGAATCCCTTCCAATTCTTCATCACTTCTTCCTATGGCAACTATGTATCTTCTTTGGCAATACCTATCATGAAACTATATACCATGACAACTGGATTCAGAGACAGAATTTGGTCTCTATTTCCTCTAAATCATAAGACACATAGATAATACTATATTTTATTTTGGCAATGTGTGTGTGCACTGTGTAACTTCAAAAGCATCGGAAAGAAGAAATACACAGGAATCCTGTAGGAGGGGAAAAAGAAATATTTTCCTTGTGTAGAGAAAATAAGTATTAGAATATAGTTACTTAACAGATCTAACAACAAAATTTTTCTGAGCAATTTTTATTCATCTTGAACTACATATAGATTCATAGTTCCTCCAAGCCATCAACAGCTAAGACCTGAAGTAGGATCTGGGCCCCTTCCTAGGTCCCAGTTTTCAATCTTTGGGAAACTACCACATAAACCTTATCCTGAAAAGCAAAAGAAAAAAGGTAAATAAACTGTTTTAGATTTCTGCTATATACCTTGCTGTAGATTAAATACTTTTATGAATTTACACTAACTTGTGATCCCTATATGAGCAGCCATCTTGAATGTGCTGCTCGAGATTATATCAGAGCTTAATAGTGCCAAACACACAGTACGTGTTCAATAATAACAGTAACTAAGATTGGCTGGGTACTGTTTACATGCCATGCACTGCTCCAAGCCCCTTTCATATACTAATTCATTTTATTCTCATTCTGATACTATACTCTCCATTTTATAGTAGAGAAAACTAAATCTAAGATTCAAGAATAAAGTAACTTGCCCAAGGTCACACAGGTAGCAGGGCTAAGATGCAAATCTGAGCAGTCCAACTTTATAGCCTATCGTTAATCACTGTATTAGACTTGTTGAAAGAATAGGTTAACATTGTGCCCTTTAGGAGCTAGTAACTTTTTATACTGGGATGGTTCGGAGGTTGATGCAAACGTACCTTTTCCAAAGCCATAGTACTTACCTTCTGTTACCCAGATAAAGCAGTAAGTTTTCCTTCTTGCTTCGTAAATTTCAGGTAAAGCCTTTTTCCCCCCTACTTCACCTCTTGTTCTTCACAGCTCAGTACTAATCATCAGCCCATAATGCAGTGTAGAATTGCCAACACCATCCCGATGATGTAGTTATTTCCAATTGGCACTTGGGAGCAGTGAGGATAGAAGGCATTACTCATAGCCAAGAGTACAGATGTTTCTAATTGCTTTCCATTACCAAGAATAACAGCTGTTTACATCTATCAGCAAATAATTCACAAGAGCTCCAGACTATTAAGATAACACACCCCACCTGGTCACCATCACAAGTTGTCAAGGCCACGATAGAGGCTGCCAGAATTCCCTTCTGCATCTCTGTTCATCAACTGACAGCATGTGTCACCTTCAGATATCCTTATGCTTCCCCACAAGCTCTGGCTTCTTGGTGGCCTGACACATCAAATGGACATATGGATTCTTCATGGCTTTGCAGTAAATGTTTTATGGCTATCTTGCAGCCAAGGGCAGCTGACATAGAGAAGCAAGGGACTTGCAAATAGCCTGATGAAAGAATTTCTGCACTTTTTTTACAGAAGAGGAATACATGTTCTGCTTAGAGGAGTTTCACAGCTGCAATATGCTTAATTTCTTTAATGAATCCACAAATTGCGTTAGGTGATAGATTGGAGTTCAGTAGCATCCCAGGGACCTGGTCACATGCTTAAGATACAATCCCCAAAATGGACAGACAAGGTTCGCAGTTCAGTAAACTTTATCACATAGTTTTATTGACCACAAAAGAAGACAAATATTAAAACGCATTATCGATATTAGGGTTGAAAAGACTAGTAGTACCTCCTTGCTGACACATTGACCCATACTGCATATTTTTCTTACAGACTAGTTTAAAGTCATTTAGGCATTTGGTCTGTGCTATTTTTTTCTATGGAGACAGCTTCAGAGTCTAATCCAACTCTCTGTGTTTCTGCTGCACCTGAATTTATGTCTGAAATTGGCTTTCTATACATTCGGACACATTTTTTAGTCCATGGATTTTAACCTATTACTACACAAGTGTTTACAATGCCATGTTAACTAAAAAATTTCCTCATGGCTTGTTGTTGCTTATCTTCAAGGTGCCCCCCATCAATTCCTGCCTTCTGTGTATGTACTTGTATGTCACTCCCCCATGAAAAGGTGGAATCTATACAGTCCTCTGAATTTTGGCTGGCCTCTCATTGCTTGAAACAACAAGGTATGCCACAAATGCTGCTTTGCCAGTTCTGGACCTAATTCCTAAGAGGACTGGCAGTTTCTATTTTTCCTCCTTTGGAACTCTCTTTGAGGGAAGCCAAATGCCACGTAAGAGCCCTTACTACCCTGAGTCCTCCAGGCTGCCAGGAAGCCCAGAGTAGCCATGTAGAAGAGCTGTGTGGAGAAAAAATGATAATGGCGGCCCTCCTCAACTGTTCCAGCCACTCTAGAATGCCAACCATTCCAACCATCTCCAGCAATTCAACTTGTCCCAGTTGGGGCTCTAGATATCATGCAGTACAGACAGGTTGTCCTTAAATTATTGACCCACATAATGTGAGCATCAGAAAGAAATGTTCAATGTTAGGCAACAACTGGCAACTGGAACATAGCCCCCACCTCACTTTCCGTGAACATCTGTTAATTTCTTAGCATTACTCTATAATACTGATGACATAACTCCTGAGATAAAAACCTTCTTATTAAATCATAATTCATACACTAAATATCATTGTAGTTTCTAATCAAAAGAAACAAAAAAACAAAAGCTAGGTGCTTATAAAGCACCTTACTCTTTTTTTTTTTCCTTCTAAATCTGTGTCTCATTCCATTGTCACTGAAGAGTTTACTATATAGTTTTGCTCATAAAACAAGCTATTATATATTTTAGGCCTCTGCTTCTGCACAGGATATCAATTCAAATCACTGTACTTAGTTTTTCTGGTCTAAATATATATCTGACAGTCTGGTTTAAATTAGAATAAAATCCTCACTTCCTTCCAGGAAATTTGGTTCTTTTAATAGAACTCCAACAAGTTTGGAAAACTGTACAAATTCTCTTTTCACAACATCAAATATGAATCTGTAGATGCTATTGGGAAAAGTACTAGTTTTAAAATCTAAAGAAGTTATTGTATTACTTACAAATATGTTTCTTTTATCTTCTTTTATTAACAGGGGAAAGTTCAAAATCTGTGGAGACTTATTTGTGTATATAGCATACTAAATATGTATACATACACATACATATAATACCTATGTGTGTTGTGTGTGTATATCTTTTATATATATGCATATGTATATGTTTGTAGGAAGAGTTATAATATATATTAACAAATTCATGGCATTCATTTAGTCACTTTACATCTGTTTAATGGTCATGAGAAGACTAGTGCATTACAACAGAGTCTCTGGATTCTAGCTCACCATGCCAGCCTCTCTACCATACCTTCTACCTAGTTCTCAGAAGACTGGCATGATAATCATGCGTTCCCTTTCACTTCTCTTATTCTAACATGCTCTTAATGTATTTTCTTATCTCATTGCTTATAAATTAGCCAAATGAATTTACACAGCCTAATTTCTATTGTAGAATATTTTAGTAAAAAATTTAACATTTCAACATTATTTAAACATTGTTTTCTTAATTTTGCCTAATGTTTTTCAGCAAAATTAGGAAAGAGCTAGCTACTTTCTTCTTAGTAACTTTAGGCTGCTAAAATACCAATATTAGCTCACTCTTAAAGTTGAAAAGAATTATTTCCCCTAATTAAATTCAGTTATTTATCAATGGCACAAATTTTCTTAAACTATCAAGAAATCGCACCATTTATTGTTCAGACGAAAACAAATTTTTATGTTCTCCTTTACCAAAAAGAAGGCATAGTGTCCTTAATTACTTCTGAATATAGTTCAGTTTAGAGGAAGAAAGGATTCCTTATGCAGTTATTTGACCCACATTGAGAGTCTTCAAAGTAAAGATGTCTAAGACACATAATCACTTCTTTTGGAGTCAGTATTTCTTTTGAAATTACTTGTACTCCAATAAAACACAGAATCTTTACTCAACAACTGCCCAGTCTGAGTACAGAAAAGAACTCTTCTCCAGGATAACTTTGGACAGGGTGATGAAACAGAGAAAGATCTGGCCATTAGCCTTCTTGAGAAATCGTCAATCACCTCTTATAACTTTACCCTCAATCTTTCATTCATACTAAAGTGAACTTTAAAAGATATAATGGAATCGGAGTTCCAATTTTTGATATGAACTTTACAATTGTAAGCTTTGTAAATATCAGAATTGATTATGATATTGACTATTGATTATGCTATTTTCTACTGCAAAATTAAGATGGCGGTTTCTTCTAGTTTTAAGCAAATACTTATTTGGAGGCAAAGGATTAAACTATTTGAAAGTTGAAGTTTTCCCAGGTACAAGCTTCTTTATGATAAAATCTCATAACTGCGAATACAAGTCCCCTAGATTGTACTCTGACACAACAGCATCGCTGAGTTTGTATCATATCTTTTAAACATTTTATTTTGAAATAATTACAGATTCACAGGAAGTTTCAAAACAGTAAAAAGAATCCCTTGAACCTTTCATTCAGATTCACCAATGCTCCACATATTTGAAATTTCCCTTTTTCATTGTCCATATTAAAATACCAGAAGATAAGTATATTCTTAATAAACATGACAAAGTTGCTCTCACATTTGTCTTCAAGAGCTGCAGGAAGACAGCTAGTTATTAATTAGATTGCAAGTAGGATGATGCTAATATAGTACTGGTGAACATACTTGTTTCCAGGCTGGCATGATATGGCATGCAAGTTGGCATGCAGTGTTATATGAACATATGGCAGGCAGAAGCTGCTGTTTCCTCCTAGGAAACAGCAAAGCAAACGTCAGCTCCCACAGTACTGAAGACACACACCCTAAAACTCTCCAGTGCTGTTGAGGGCTTGGTGCACATGCCATTTCCCTGTCATCAGGATGGGAAATAAACTCTACATGTGGTGTCACGCCAACAACTATAGGAACTGAAAGTCTGTTTCCCCAAGAAGAGGAGGACACAACCAGAAGCGCTCACTGAAGCTGCTGTGTCAGAGTACAGTGTAGGGGATTTGTATTTGCAGTTATGAGATTTCATCATAAAGAAGCTTGTACCTGGGAAAATTTCAACTTTCAAATAGTTTAATCCTTTGCCTCCAAATAGGTATTTGCTTAAAACTAGAAGAAACCGCCACCTTCATTTTGCGGTAGAGAAAATAGAAACATTTTATGACCTCTTCAAATGTTCAGAGTCCAAATCTGGTTAAATATTCAAGGCTTTCCACTTTTTTAGAATTCTACAGCTAAAGCAATTCACCCTTCATTACTAAGCCTCTCCCCAATGTAATAATCTTCACTCTCTGAACATTTATCCAACTTGCACCTAAATCTCTACCACTGAAATCCATTTTCTTCATTCTATTTTCCATGACAGAAAAGCATATTTAATATGTAATAAACTCACATCTTTTTGAAGACTATTATTAATTTTTTCTCAGCTTTCCCTTCATCAAACTATATAAATGAATTTTCTTCCAGAAGAAGGTTATGAAACAGGTCTATGTTCTTGATTATTTATACTTATATGTACTCAAAGGATTCCTATTTGCTTAAAAATATAAGCTTGATACAATGTGATTAAATTATCTGCATTCTATGAAGTATACTATACAAAGATAATTTAGCTAAACATGCTTTTTGTCTTTCACTGTACTTTTTAAACAAATAATTTAAAATCTATTATTTGGTGGAATATGGTATTAGAAAAGACCTTACTGGTTTAATGGAAAAAATTCTTCATTGAAAGAGTGAAGCCCTAATTACATTCACTAAATGTCCCTTTTCCTTCCTCCTGGTCTCTGCTTTCTACTCCCAAATGGAGTGGTGACTCAAAAAAGCTAATAGAAACAGTAAGGGATGAATCTTCTGTGAATCACTTATCCTCAAAATGGAAAGTTCTTATACCAGGTATTTGGAAGAGTTCTTCAGGTGCCTTCAGCTGCAAGAAGACATTTTATAAAATTATTCTTTCCCTGTGCCAAAGGATTCTTCTGTGTTGGAAAGTAGGAAACTGTCAGCTTCTGTAAGAGCTTTGCTTCTGCCTGCCTCTGTTAGCCAGTTGCAGGGATCAGCATGCCAAACTATGAGAGAGCAGGGGACCTGGGGTGCCTGAATTAGCAATTCCATCATGCTGAGGGGTAAAAACCCAAGCAATCACTAAAAAGCTAGGTTTCTTTTGTTTCTCTTCAGACACTCCTGAGTATTTGATTTTTATTCCTATGGTTGTTGCTGCTGTTGGATGTTTCTATGTGATTTGTTGTTTTTCCAGAGAGGGAGAGTTCCCATCAGGTTGCCTGCCAGGCAGAGCAGAATGCCATTAGGAAGAGAGCTGTGGCCACTGCTCTGTGTAGTGAGCTGCCTCCATCACGGGGGATTTATCTATGCAAGTGCTGATCGTAATGGATTCCTTCACTAAATGATTTTGGATGAGCAGGGCTTTGGCAGAGGCCCTGCAAGTCCCACATTCTGTTATAAAACTGAATGCCCACGTAATGGACGCTAAGGAGAAGTGGAGATGTGAGGGCAGGTGGGTGGGGGAGAGTTATATGTAAAGTGGCATAGACAGCCACCCTGGAGATGGGGAGTAGAGGAATGTGAGCTTGATATTGAGTTTTCCTAACTGGCAAAAGGACCAAGCATGGACCCAACTAATTCAAAGGAACAAAGAAAATTTTTACAAGGATATCAGTCATAATTCTAAAAGGGAGAAATAAACAATAAAGAAACACATATTTCAATAAGTGGGTGTAGAGTGCTCTAAAGAAAAATACAGCTGAGGCAGGAGGATTGCTTGAGCCAGGAGTCTGAGACAGCCTGGGCAGCAAAGCAAGACCCTCATCTCTACAAAAAATTTAAACCACCAAAGAACAAGGCAAATACAGCAGAGTCTGTGCATAAGAGAGTGAGACAAGGCAGATCAATGTTATTTTGTAAAACTTGGTCATAAAATCCCTCTCTGATAAATTGAAATGAGTTAAGGAGTGAGGGTGTAATCCATGCATTTAACTGGAGAAAGAATGTCACAAAGAAGAAAGAGTAAATGCAAAGGCCCTGAGGCAATGGCTGTTGAGCAGGAGAGCTTACGTGTTCAAAGAACGGCAAGATGCCCCTGTGGGTATAAGCCATATATATATATATATATATATATATATAATCTCCTACAGGAATGTTTTTCTGATTCTATATGTCATTCATATCCTGCACTTCCTTCAAGACTGTTAAAATTGTGTTTTAATTTTATGAACTTTCATTGAATATCTATTATGCACCAGTCACTGTACAAAAGGAATAAAAATAACATGATTTTTCTTGCTTTCTTTTTGATTGAGACAATCATTATTCTGTCTCTTATCTAAATTCTTATCCTATTCATAGTTTTTAACAAGCATCTATGTATTTTGAGTATTTATGCCCTAGGTATTCTCTGGCCAATTTATTTATTTAAATCGTGCCATCCCTTTTGTATGTAACTTTCTCAAAGGTGGGAACAGTTTCTTATTTCTTTCATATTTCCCCCCTGTATATTACTAAAAAGTACTTAGTTGCATGGCCACACACAGAAACAAGTGAGACTAAAAAAGTGACTAGATTTGTTCAGCTCTCATGAAAGATGTGGCAAAGGCAGAGGGAATTAGGAAGAACAGCTATATTGATCAAACATTTATTTGTTTACAATATTAGTTTAGCCTGTTTCTTCCAAACTTATTAATTGTTTGCATAGATCTCTAAGTCTAAAATATCACACGATTGTATTTCCCATATCTAGAACTTCTTATGTTTAGCTTGTCTTTGCATGTTTTTCAGCAGAGGTTCTAGTTCTTTCTTGTATCCACTAACA
Source organism: Sapajus apella (assembly GCF_009761245.1). Classification (NCBI taxonomy): domain Eukaryota; kingdom Metazoa; phylum Chordata; class Mammalia; order Primates; family Cebidae; genus Sapajus; species Sapajus apella. The sequence goes on from NW_022436985.1 coordinate 18,539,633, forward strand.
TAATTGGAAATTGTATTTTTCATGCTTGATTATACAGTTTTAGGTACAAAGTATCATTATAATTGTTTAAAGCCTGGACATGAATCCACTGACAACTTTATTCCCATAAATTTTCAGACCACACCAGTATAGTCAAAAGATTTTAGGTTTTACTCAAATATTCAGTTCTCTTTAATGTATTAATAGTCTTTTGAAGAAAAAAAAAAGAGAGAGTTGGGTATCATCAGGAAACACTAGATTATAGACAGATATGTAGGCTTCTTAACTTTAATATTTTCAGTCATTTTTATGTGCTAATATTTAGTCCACTCTTCAAAGGAGTATATAATATGCAGTGTTTTCAACATATTTAACTACACGATTTATTTTTTCAGAGAGCATTTTGTAGAACCAATCTTTAAAGGAAAAATCGTTTCAGAATGCTGCTCTGGATATTTCTACACACTTAGATGTCATTTCTGTATAAGACCTGAGGAGTCAGGTCTTTATTTTAAATGGCACAGAACACAATTATACTGCCTAGTATAACATAGAACACAATTATACTACCTAGGTTAAACTTCATAGTCACACTGGTTTCAAAAGCTCTATATTCTCCAAAGTTCAACTTCTGAGTAATTATTTCCCAGTTGATCCATGTATGTGAGTTCAGTTCTAGCCCAGGAAACAGGTGCACTGTGTTCCTATTCTACCCCTGCCTCTTCTCCCAAGTAAGTATTAAAAATTAATGTGAAAATCATGGTCAGCTGAGCGTCTCTATTCCATTGATTCTTAGACCATATTCTTAGACCCTATTCTTTACATAGTTTACTTGGAGAGTAAAGTGACTACAGTATCATACAACTTTCTGAAAATTCACACTGTTGTCTCTTGAAATAGTAGAATCTTAGAAGGGGTTTTAGCCACTTGGTTTCACACTCAGCCAGAACAACACCTGAAGCATACAAAGCATATGGTCATGTGGTCCCAGGGTATCAAGACACACTAAAAGTAGAAGTGCCCAAACTTACTAATGTCATCAAGAAGGGGGACTACATTAAAAATAATAATACCTAGGCTGTTCATTGTGTATAATGAAATCTTTGTTACAGCATCCTCAAATGTCTTAATGGTGCCACTTTATTTTCGCCGTTTCAAAAGACATTAATTTAAACCATATATCACTGTGCTCACTAATGTAATTGTTAACCTTTCTTTTTTGTTTTCACTTCAAGGCTTACTGATATAGTTCTAAAAAATGACATATAGTCCTAAGGCCAAAGGGGATTTACAGTTGGTTTTTATAACACTGTAGATGTAATATTATGAAAAGACTTTACAAAAGTAATGTAAATGTGAAAATAATTTGCTTTTTTTTTTGGTGATGGTGGCGGTGGTGGTTGTTGTTTTGAGACAGAGTCTCACTCTGTTGCCCAGGCTGGAGTGCAGTGGTGTGATCTTAGCTCACTGCAACATCTGCCTCCGAGGTTCAAGTGATTCTCCTGCCTCAGCTTCCTGAGTAGTTGGGATGACAGGTGCACACCAGCATGCCCAGCCAATTTTTGTATTTTTAGTAGAGATGAGGTTTTACCATGTTGGTCAGGCTGGTCTTGAACTCCTGACCTCATGATCCACCTGCCTCAGCCTCCCAAAGTGCTGGGATTACAGGCATGAGCCACCGCGCCTGGCTGATTTGCTGGTTTTAAAGGAGTGTTCTAAAACAGTGCATCTTTTGTTCTTTCCACTGATGTTTCTAGCCAAGTAAAGACAGTGTTTTTAGAAATGGAGAAATAAACTGAGTTTCTTCATTTGGAGGACTAAAAGTGACTCCCCCAAAGTCAAAGAAAGAGTAGGTGCATCATCAGGATTTCAGCTCTGATTTTCTAGAGGAAGCTGAGTTTCCCTTTCTTTCTTGTCAAAGTTTATTTCCAGGCCAAGCCTGTGTTCAGGTTAGTTTCAATCAGTGTTTATCAGAGATGGAAATCAAATGGCTACAATCCTGCACATGCTTTCCTAGCCTAGAGGGTGGAGAGTCAAAACAGGGACTTTATGCACACTGTACCTAAAATCCAAATCCATCCTACCCTTCCCTACAGAAAGTCCCAAAGTGGCCAAGTCAGGTGCCAATCAAATGCTTGTTGTTGGGGTTTGGATAAACTGGAAGCTGATTTAAAACAGAGCATTGCATTTTGGATAGATGGCAGCTGTGGTGGCAGCATAGTTTTTGCATCTTCCAAAATCTTCACATTAAAACAGATGGCAAAACCGAAACCGATGGACATTTATAACAAAACTAAATGACAAAGAATTCCCATTAACCTCAAAATAAAAGTGGATGAGGACAAACCACCAACAGTCACACAATGTATATGTTACTGGTATCACAGAGGAGAAAGCAGAGGAAGTAATAAGATACCTTATGGGGACCTCAGATTAGGATAGCCCCCAAATTCCAAACAAAGATTCACTGGAAAGTAGAGTGAGCCAAATCAACACAGAATATAAAACTGTGAAGGTTTTTGCCCAATCCCGTAGAAGGTGAAACTAACAAGCCTACAATTAAGCTAAAAGTCTTTTGAACTTTGGACCCTATGAACTCTCAAAAGTAATCCATTAGGGCTTCCTCCAAGACAAGTCCCCACAATGAGAAGAACCTTCTGAGTAAAATAAAGACAAGCAGCACAAAGACACCTGAAATGGAGAAATGTGAAGGTTTGAATAAAAGTCAGGGAGAAGAACAAAACCAAGAAATCTATAGCCACAGTTTGGGTAGCTGCAGCTGTTCCTGGGGTTGGGGTTCCCTCTTTGTGGAGCAGGAGGTCCCAGTCTGTAGCCACAACTTGAGACGCTGCAGCTGTGCCCAGGATAGCAGGGCATCTGCCTGCTTCCAGAACCCCGAAGATCACAGGGATGCCAGTAAGTAACCCTGGAGAGCTCCTGCCCTCTAACTTGGAAGGGGAGGGGTCCCACTTTTCCCTGGCTCCCATGGGCTCTGTGGCGTGTGCAGCCCCAGCCACACCTTTCAGCTGCAGCTGGCATGATGGCAGCGGCTGCTCCAGGTTAACCACTGCTGCTATCATATGCATTACTCACATATGTTAATTTGCTTCATAGTGACTTACAGTGACTCTCATGTACAACTCTTATGTTGCATATGATTAGTTATAGGCAAATTTATCTGTCTATTTAAAAATACGATTAAACTAAAATATCAACAGAGAATATAAAGCAGAATAACATCCTGTAGGTCATAAAATTATGCCACAAAAATATGCTCAAATATAGATTAAAATGGTAGCATACATTCCAAAATTAGTTAAAACGTATTCATAAAATGATACAATATATGACATAACAGTATAATCCCAAATTAGAAAACTTCGGAAATTAGGTGACAGAACTCAAGAAGAAATTAGAAATTTTAAAAAGCTTTTGAAATAAAGATAAACACAAAAATGAATGTACACAAAATAGTGGCTTCAGAGAAATATGCAGTAAAAAAAAAAATTAGAATCAAAAAGAAATGAAAGAAATAAAAAGGCCCTGAAAGTGGCATTTGTTGAATATTGGCCACCTACAGATAATAAGTGACCTAAAGAAGAAAATCAAAGCAAGGAAACCAAATACTAAACTAAAAGCAACAATTTAAAAAAATCTCTTGCAAAACAACATATTTTTAAATTTTTGAAACTACACTTTGAAGCTTCACACTGTATACCCCGAAATACTGAAACAGAATGACCTACACCAAGATATATCTAGAAAACATGCTTCAGACAACCAAAATAACTAGAGAAACATCAACAAAAAGACTGGTGGTGAGCATTAAATATGCAGTTAGTGTTGTAAATAAGACTGAGAATTTAAGAGTATTTAACGTAATGGCTATGTGCTCTGTCAATGCAGCAATAGTACAACTCTAACACACGGGAAAAACAGGGAGGGCATATGCAAAAGAACACAACAGAATCAAATATTTCATGAAAAATAAAGAAAATATTTTTTCAAAAATTTTATATCAATTACATGTTGAAATGATAAGATTTTGTGACGTGTTGGGTTAATGAAATATGTACATAATATACTAGAATTAATTTTACAAGTTTCTTTAAACTTTTCTGACATGGATACAAAAATATTTATAGGTTGGGCATGGTGGCTCATGTATGTAATCCCAGCACTTAGGGAAGCCAAAGCAGCCAGGACTTTGAGACCAGTCTGGCCAACACGGTGAAACCTGTCTCTACCAACAAACAAAAATTTGCCGAATATGGTGGGATGCACCTGTAGTCCCAGCTACTCAGAAGGCTAAGGCACAAGAATCACTTGAACCCAGGAGGTGGAGGTTGCAGTGAGCCAAGATTGCACCACTGCACTCAAGCCTGGGTGACGGAGTGAGACCCTATCCCTATACATATATTTACATGTATTTACATATATGGTTCAAACTTTCATTGAGTTAATATACCACCGCTTTGGAACCCTCAAAGACTTAATGGATCTAATCACTGAGTATCAATAGTTGTTAACATAAAAGACAGTGGATTTTGTGTTTTCTACTTGTCTCTGATGAAAGCACCCAACACCATTTATCATGTTGCCAAAGAAACGCAACCAGTGTCTGATCAAATCTCTAGATCCAGAAGCCCATCTGAAGGATAGAGGAACACGTTGAACTGAACTGTAAGTGAAAAAGTACTCAAAGTCATAACTGCAATAGTGAGGGCTACAAGAAACATTTCCTGCCCCTCAATTCATTTTTTCTTCATAGAGGATAAATTACTCTAGTTCCTTTTTTTTTCCTTTTTTTTTTTTTTTAATTGTATTTTAGGTTTTAGGGAACATGTGAAGAACATGCAAGATTTTGCATAGGTACACACATGACATAATATAACTGAAATACATGAAATAATAGTATAACTAAAACTTTAATGAAAGAGAAAAAAATTAAATTGTAAAAATATCCCATAATTCCAAAATAAGGCAAGTAAAAGGGAACAGAAACAAGGAATACCAGGGACAAATAGAGAACAAACAGATAATTTTTAAAACTCAACTGAAGTAGGAGGCAGGACTCAACCCTAGAGGTGGGGCTCAGACACAGACCAATTTGAGGACTAGCTAAATTAGGGCCCCGATGGAGGTGGAAGCAGCTTTCAATGAGACACAACCATTAGCGTGCCATGTGAACTTACTATCGCCATGGCAACACCAGGGAGTTACCACCCCTTTCCATGGCAATGACCCGAAGTTACTACCCCTTCCCTGGAAATTTCTGCATAAACTATCTTTTAATCTGCATGCAATTAAAAGTGAGTATAAATATGACTGCAAAACTGCCCTGAGCTGCTACTCTCTGCCTGTAGGGTAGCCCCGCTCTGCAGGAGCAGTCACGGAGCTATAATAATGCCTTTTCAAAAAAGCCATTTTCTTCCACTTCTGACTTGCTCTTGAATTCTTTCCTGGGCAAAGCCAAGAACTGTCACAGGCTAAACTCCACTTTGAGGCTTGTCTGCCCTGCATCACAGCTATGTCACTAACAACATTGAATATAAATGAACTAAACAATGCAAATAAAAGATTAATATTGTTTTTTGGAAAAAAAAGACAATTAAATGTAGTTTACAAGAGATAGTCATTTAAGGACTCATTTAGGATAAAAAGCTACAGCATGTAAATACTAACCAAAAGTATACCAGCATTATTGATAGCAATATAGAATACTGATGTTAGTAAAGAAGAGTTTGAAAAAGAAATATATAGGACACAAATACCAATAAAAAAATCCTAGTATTACTGATAGTAATATAGAATATTGATATTAATATCAGTAGAGTTTAAATATTACTAAGACATATGCCCACCAAAGACATGTACAAAAATATTTAGAGCAGTTTTTTCATAATAGCAAAAATTAAAAACAGTGCATGTATTCATCAACAATGGAAAAAGTTGTTATAATGTATGCTCTTCTCATTCCCTCTTCCAATCGCCACCCGCCCCCACTATCTTGACCTCTAATGTGATCACTATCTTGACCTCTAATACTACAGATTAGTTTTCCCTGTCTTTAAAATTTATATAAATGAAATCATATAGCATGTAGTATTTTGTGTCTTCTTTTTTTCAGTCTACATTTTGTTTGGGAGATTCTGGTTGACATTATTGTATATCATTATAGTTCATTATCCTTCTGTATATTATTTCATTACATGGCTATACCACATTTATTTTCCATGCCACTGTTGGTTGCCTCAGTTTTCTCATATGTAAAATAGTGATAATAATATCAGCTTATGAAATTAAATGAACTAATACTTGTAAAGCAATTCTTAAAAGCTCTATGAAAATGTTTTACTAAAAATATACGGAATATATGTCATTTGGAACTATATATTTTCTTTATCAATTTTTTGCTTCTAAGAAAAAGGGCAAAGGCTTTTTAAATATTTCTTTAAGTTCCCATTAATCCTATGGTGTTATGTCTCTTATTCACAAATTAATTCACTTAAAAACATTAAAACACAATACATTTCAGACCGTATGCTATCTCTCAGGGAATCTGGGACACCATGTGGACAAGTGTTTACAGTGTAATAATTGCTATTTATACAAACTAGATTAATCCATGGTTTACCTTGTTCTTTGGACATTTTTATTTTAAATTTTCTCTCTTAGTGCCAAGGATAACTTATAATGAGAATTTAATGACTACAAAAACCCAGTATGTTTTCACTGGCCATGAGGATGCAACAGGAAGTAAAGAAATTATTGAAAGCATCCTTGATAGATATGAAAATGTTTTGTTCCTCTTTATGGATTATGACAGGCTGCTAGGGACCCCCTTTGTGATGGACATAAGATAGATAAACAGAAATGCTTTCCTCTTGAAAGATGTCTGTACAATCTAAAACAATTAATCTTGCTGGAGTGAGCCAGCTCTAATGGTGCTGCCTGGCATAGGCCATTCATCAAAGCCCACCAATCCATCACACAGAACCAGTCACACTGCTTGGCAGGCCTGCCACTCCTGCCACATGCCTAGATTCCTGGAAATCTACGTAAGGCAGAGCAAGCCCTGGGAAGTTATTTATGTTTGTCTTAAAAAAGGGAATCTGAAGCTACTCTTATTCAATGCTACTGATTCTAATGAAGATGTCAACGAAAAACTACCTCCTCTCCTGACACAAAGCTCATCCATTTTGACAAATGAAAGTCTGGCAATGTGTCCTCCTCTCAAACTCAAAAGTCTAGGCATGACAGATCATCCTTGTCAGCATAAGCACATTTTCTAATATCACTCATTAAAAAAAAAATAAAACTTTCACTAGAGATGACAGCCTCCTACAGCTACTGCCCATTTTTCTGATCCCTATTTTTACAAATATTTCTTTACTTTTCTTTTCTTCTTGAATATCCCCTAGTAGGACTTCCATTTCTCTGTTGAAATCATTCATGTTGGCTCGCTAATGACACACTTCTCGCCAAGCTCAATAACTAAACTTTAGTTCTCTCTCTCTCTCTCTCTCTCCCCCTCCCTCTCTCTCTCTCCCTCTCTCTCTCTCAGACACACACACACATCACTTCTTTCACTTCTATTCAACTGGTTCTCCTCTGATTTCTAAATCTTCTTTGCTAGTTTCTGGTCTTTTTAATGGTTGGATGTTGGCATGCTCCAGAACTCAGTCCTCAGCTTCTTCTCTTCTCCATACTTACTCCCTCGGCCATCTCATCTTGGCTTTAAATACCAGTATTGTGCAACCGATTCCACAATTTGATAACTGTAGCCTGGACCTCTCCCAGACTCTACATTTTTATATTCAGCTGCCTATTTGATGACTCTACTTGAATATCTAAGAGGCATCTGAGCATAATATGTCCAAATTAGAACTCTTGGTTTCCCCTTAAAACATGATTATCTCCTAGTCTTTACAATCTTGGCAAATGTTACATATCCTGACACAAATGTCTAAAACATTGTAGTCACGTTTCAACCTCTTGTTATCCTCACTACACTTCCTATAAAATCAACCAAAAGTCTTGTTGACTTAAATTTCAAAATACATTCCATGTTCGACTACTTCTCACCACTTCTACTACTTCCCTCATCCCAGCCGTTATCACCTCTCACTTTGACAATTCAAAGCACCCCTAACTGGTCTCCCTCCATTCTCTCTAGCCTTTCTTCAGTGCATTCTTTATTAATATGTACTTTTTGAAAATAAATATCATGCCTTTTTTTTTTTCTTGAACATTTTAATGGTTCCCTATGGCATGAGAATGAGTTTCAAACTTCACCGGGGCCCTCAAGGAGCTGTGTGATAGATACATGCATATCTATTTAACACCATCTCTTTTCAATTCTCTCACTCTTTTCAGTGCCACTAGCCTCTTTGCTAATGCTGAAATGTTTTTCTGCCCTCCAATTTTGTTCTTACTAAATTTTCTTTGGACATACTTCCCTCAGAGCTGGAACATGGATTCCTTCTCACTTTAATGATCTGATCAAATTTCACTTTTTACAGAAGACTTCCCTGATTGATCACATTCCTTTCTCTTATGATTCTCTATGCCATTACCTTATTTTTTTTTTCCTTGAAAACATTTGCCTGCAATTTATATTACATTTTATATTTATTTTATTGTTTGTTATCCATCTACCCCAATAAAATGTATGTTCCATGAGGATAGGAGATTGACCTCTTTTGTTCACCTTTGTTTCACCTGTTTTTAGAAGAGTGCCTTGTGCATTTTAGGTACTCAATAATTAATGTTGAATAAATGGAGTTAAAAAAAGATTTAGTTGTACAAATGTAATTTTGTTACATGGATATATTGCACAGTGGTGAAGTCTGGACTTTTAGGGTGCCCATCACTCAAATAGTGTTCATTGTACCCAGTAGGTAATTTCTCAGCACTCATTCCCACTCCCCCATCCCAGTTTTTAGAGTCTTTAATGTCTATTATTGTACTCTGTCAGTTCATCTAACCCATTGCTTAGCTTCCAGTTATAAGTGAAAACATGTAACATTTGACTTCATGAGTTATTTCACTTAGAATAATGGTCCCAAGTTCCATCTAAGTTTTTGCAAATCACATCATTTTATTCTTTTTTATGGCTAAGTAGTATTCCATGAGGTATACATATAACACATTTTCTTTATCCAATCATTTATTGATGGACACTTAGGCTGATTCCATGACTTTGCTACTGTGAATAGTGCTATGATAAACATATGAGTGCAGATGTCTTTTTGAATGAGTGGACATTCATTTTTAAAGTGAAAGCACAGGGATAAACAGTCTAATAGGTTTATGTTTTTTTGAAAGAGGCAAAATCAGTTTTATTCATATGGATCTGGTGGTTAAGGAAAAATAAAATGTGTAGCATATTACATAGATTATTATAAGTGGTAAGACAAGTATGCGCAGCACAAGTGACGAGGTCATTTTTTTTTTTTTTTTTTTTTTTAGATGAAGCTAACAAAAGATTTTTTTTTTTTAATTCACTTTTATTTTAGGTTCAGGGGTACATGGGCAAGTTTGTTATACAGGTAAATCACCTGTTATGAGGGTTTGGTATACAGATTATTTCATCACTCAGGTAATCAACATAGTTCCCAAAAGGAGGTTTTGTAAACTTTGTCCTCCTCTCAACCTCCACTCTCAAGTAGGCCCCAGTGTCTGTTGTTCCCTTCTTTGTGTCAATATGTACTCAATGCATAGCTTCCACTTATAAGTGAGAATATGAGATATTTGGTTTTATGTTCCTGTGTTAGTTTTCTTAGGCTAATGGCCCTAGCTCTATCACTGTTGCTGTAAAGAACATGATCTCGCTCATATTTATGTCTGTATTTCATGGTGTATATGTACAACATTTTCTTCATACAGTCTACCATTGATGGGCATCTGTGTTGATTCCATGTGTTTCCTATTGTTAATAGTGCTGCAGTGAATATAATGGTGCATGTGTCTTTTTGGTAAAATGATTCATTTTCCTTTGGGTATATACTCCATAATGGAATTGCTGAGTCAAATGGAAACGGTTTTCGGTTCTTTGAGAAATTGCCAAACCACTTACCACAATGGCTGAGCCATTAATAATTTACATTTCCACCAGCAGTGTATAAATGTTTCTTTTTCTCTGCAAACTCACTAGCATCTATTATTTTTTTCCTTTTTAATAATAGCCATTCTGACTAGTGTGAGATGGTATGTCATTGTGGTTTTGATTTGCATTACTCTAATGATTACTGAGGTTGAACATTTTTTCATATGCTTCTAGGGCCCATATATGTCTTCTTTTGAAAACTAGCTTTTCAAGTCCTTTGCTCACTTTTTAATGGTGGTGGTTTTCGCCTGTAAATTTGTTTAAGTTTCTTATAAATGCTGAATATCAGACCTTTGTTGGCTGCATAGTTTGCAAATATTTTCTCCTATTCTTTAGGTGCCTGTTTGTTGATAGTTTCTTTGGCTGTGCAGAAACTCTTTACTTTAATCAGGTATCATATATCAATTTTTGTTGTTGTTATAATTGCTTTTGGTGTCTTCATCATGAAGTCTTTGCCAGGTCCTATGTCCAGAATGGTATATCCTAGGTTATCTTCCAGTTTTTATACTTTAAGGTTTTACATTTGGGTCTCAATCCATCTGGAGTTGATTTTTGCATATAGTATAAGGAAAAGGTCTAGTTTCCATCTCTGAGTTCCCAGGGAACTCAGCCATCTCAGGCAGTCTCCAGTCTGCTGCTGCTGGCCAGCTGGAATTCCAAGCCAATGGGTCTTAACTTGTGAGGTGCCATGAGAGTGGGGCCTGCTGAACACTATGTAGCCTCTTAGCTCCCTGGCTTCAGCCCTCTTCCAATGGGAATGGACAGATTTCCTGCCTCATCAGAATTACTGGGGCTAGAATTTGCAAAAACTCCTGCATTTCCATGCCTGCCCAACTGGCCACTGAGAATCTACACAGATTTCTGCCTCAGCCCAAGTCCCTGGTGGCATGGGCTCATGAGGGGCAGGTTGCAAAGATTTGTGGCAGAAGTGTGGTCTCCTGGGCGGGGTCACACAATCACTCACCAACTCCCTTGGCTGAGGGTGAGAACTGCCTTTGCTCTGTGCTGCCCCTGGGTGGGCCATAACCACCTCCTATTTTCCTCACTCTCCCTGACATGCTGACCACTTAGTCAGTCCCATTGCAAGAACCTGAACACCTAGGTTGAAGGTGTAGAATTCACTCACCATTTTGTTCTTCTCTGTGACAGCTGCAGACTGTAGCTGCTTCTAATAGGCCATCTTGGCCCACCTAATAGTTTTACTTCCAACTTTGAAAAATCGGATAACTATGTGTCTCAGGGAAGGTATTTTTGTGTAGTATTTTGCAGGGGTTCTATGCATTTTCTGAATTTGAATGTTGGTCTTTGTAGAAAGGTTTGGGGAATTTTCATGGGCAATATCCTGAAATATGTTTTCCAAGTTGCTTGCTTTCTCTTTTTTCTATTTTTTATTTTTTGAGATGAAGTTTCACTCTTGTGGCCGAGGCTGCAGTGCAATGGTGTGATCTCAGCTCACCACAACCTCCGCCTCCCGGGTTCAAGTGACTCTTCTGCCTCAGCCTCCCAAGTAGCTAGGATTATAGCTATGTGCCACCACACTCGGCTAATTCTGTATTTATAGTAGAGATGGGGTTTCTCCATGTTGGTCAGGCTAGTCTTGGACTACCCACCTCAGGTGATCACCCACCTCAGCCTCCCAAAGTGCTGGGATTACAGGCATGAGCCACCGCACCTGGCTGCTTTCTCCTTCTTTCAGGGACACCAATGGATCATCTATTTGGTATTTTTACATAATCCCTTATTTCTTAGAGGTTTTGTCCATTCTTCTTTGCTGTTTTTTCTTTATATTTGTCTGACTGTGTTATTTCAGAGAGCCAGTCTTTGAGCTCTTTGAAATAACAATAGCTCTGAGATTCTTTCCTTAGCTCTGAAATTACTTCCTTAGCAATTCTTCTGTTAATACTAACAACTGTATTCTGAAACTCTCAGTTTTTTAAATCTATCAGATGAGTTTGGTTCTTTCTTATAATGGTCATTTCGTTCATCAGCTCATTGTATTTTTTATCCTAATCCTTAAATTTCTTGGATTGGGTTTCAACTTTCTCATAAGTGTCAATCATCTTCATTCCTATCCATATTCTGAATTCAGTTTCTGTCATTTCAGCCATTTCAGCTTGGCTAAGAACCATAGCTGGGGAAGTAGTATGGTCATTTGCAGGTAAAAAGACACTCTGACTTTTTGAGTTGCCAGAGTTCTTGTACTGGTTCTCTCCCATCTGTGTGGGTTGATGTTCCTTCCATCTTTGCAGCTACTGTCCTTTGAATGGGTTCTTTGTTTTCTCCTCTTTGACATCTTTGTGGTAATGTCCTTATTGTGATATAAGGCAGGTTCAGTTGACTAGCTCCTTTCTGGAAGATTTTAGGGGGGACAGGGCTCAGCTCAGGACTCCTGGGATAAGTGCTCTAACTCTTAGGAGCTGGTATTGGGCTCCCACCTTTGTTCTTTGGCCCCTCACAGTTAGGAACCTGCTGCACTGGGGGGCTCAGGTGCTCCCAGACTGCTCATCACAACATTCCAATGGGTAGTGCCAGCCAAAGAGCTTTTTAGGCGGTGGTAGTAGAATCTGTGCTCACTTGCATGTATCAGTAGCAGCGGCAGCATGGCAGGGTGCACACCTGTAGGCCAAGGCAGGGCACTGGTAGGTGCATGGTAGTGCCAGTCTCCTGCAGGTGTTTACAGCAGCAGTGGTGGCAGCATGTCCACTGTTCTCCATGTGCAGATTTATGCAGGCAGCAGTATTGGCACAGGGGTGGGGTGCTGGTAGATGTGGGGCTGGTGCCCTCTACATGCATGTTCATGCTGCTGGCAAAGGTGGCACAGGGTGGGGAGTAGGACATTGGTTTCCAGGCACAGGTTTGTGCCAGTGGTATCAATGCAGAGATACAGCGCTGGTGAAAGTGGTGCTAGCAGTCTCCATGCTCACAATCGTGCCAGTGTCAATGGTGGCACAGAATGGCAGGCAAGACTGCTAATCTTATGTGCATCCATGTTGGCAATGGTGGCATGGCAGGGGGCAGGGTGTGCTCACACCAGCAGCAATGGCATGGTTGGGTATATATGCAAATACCTGCCAGTGGTAGAGGAAGTAAAGGAAGGTCCACCTGCTCCCATGTGCCTCATCAAGCAATTGAGGGGGTTGGTCATGGGTGTGCTGGCAAAGCAGTATGGGGAAGGCTGCAGTTGGAGGAGGGTGCAGGTGGACTGGTGAACATCAGTGGGAGGCCACTCTGCTGGAACTCTCTGACAATTAGGCCTGGTCTACCCGTGTATGAGGTATGATGTGGGCCTCGGGGAGGCACCACAGCTTGGCATCTGAGGCTGCACTGCAAGCAGGTGTGGTCAGGCCAGGGCCCTAGGAGAGGCCAGTAGACAGGGAAGTGCTCAAGTCAGACTGGCCTCATCTGATAGGCAAGATTGCCCTGCTCTGTTCAGGTCCAAGAGTTCCTCTAAGGCTAAAGTCTCCTAGGGGAGCAAGGGAAGCCTTTGGAGACAGGCATCCCTGGCTGTGCTCCACTACAGACACTCCCACACCAAATCCTCTAGGATCTGTGCCAGCTGGAGTTCTGCACCTATCACCTCTCTAAGATGCTCTCCCCACCAGTTCAAGCGTCTGTGGGGGACATGGGGTCTTCTACTGCCAAGATTCTGGAGGCCAGTGGTAAGAGCAGGTTGCTTTTCTCCTGCTTAACTACCCCTTCCCCAGGACTTGCTCAGGGCCAGAAGTGAGTCTCAGTGCATGTTAGTCTTATGCAGAGTTCCCAGCTTTCTTCCCCTTCAGCCCAGCATCTCTGTCCTTCCTCCGTCTGCTCTCAGTGCCTCCCCTCTAAAGATCTGCTTGGAGTGCGCCAGTCTTTCTGATGTTCTGGTCACTTGGTGGCAGATGTTCCTCCTGGCTGCATCTAGTTGGCTATCTTGCCTCCAGGTCTAAGGTCTCTTCTTATTCTCAGTTTTTGTGGTTCCAAATCATTAAGTATTGTCTCCATAAGAACTATTATCATGTCTCAACTTCCTATGAAGGAGATATTTGGAAGAATATGGGCAAATGGCAAAGGAATTTGTGATGCATAGACTGTGAGGAAGCTAATACAAGGAAAACTGAAATGCAAGGGAGCTATAAAATTCTTGGAAATGCAGTGAAGAAGGTAACCAAAAAATAATCTGGAAAAAATAAGCTTCTATGTGGATAATCAAATGTTTATAATATAGATTTAGTAATTACCTTTCTTGTATATATGGCTTCCTAAGCCAGATATACACCACTCTCCCCTGGAGATTTGATAGCTATGAAGTCAAGCTATCAAAATACATAATGATAGTTTCAACAATTATTCCAAACCCCACCCGCCCTGCCATCTGGTTTTCACTGCTTTCTAAACCATATCCACCTCTGAACTCCTGGTTTTAGAATCCTAGCGTCAAGTCTTACTTCTGCACCACTACTATTGATTTTTGACCTCATTCACATTCCTGACTTGACTTACAACTCCAATTCTCTCCAGCTCTTGACCTTCAGTGAGACTCTTCTTGCTTTACTATTTGCCTCAAGAAACCAAAACTGGGGCCCCAAGAGCCACTAAATCCCTGGACTAGCCCTGTTTCTCTTGAAAGAGGGTGATTTTGACAGATTAGAAAAACCAAACTTCTATATCAAAGGAATTTGAATTCTGAGTGAATCTCTTGTAATGAGTTTAAAAAGTAATGATCAATGGATTTAGTTCCATTCCAGGCCTTTCTGTATTCTTTACATAATATACTAATTAATTAAATGAAATAATGCATTTAAAGTGCTTAGCTCACTATTTAGCACTTACTGTGATCATTAGTATATTATTGTAAACTGCCTTAAGAACAGAAGTAATCAGGTTCAATTGATGGATGTGATCACATTTTCAAAGTGTATTAAATAAATTTGTTTAAAAATTTTAATTGCTAGTTACTTTTCACAAAGTTGATTCTTTCTTTTTCCTGAAGGTACCACTAAATTTTTCTTTTTACATATCCATTTAGCTTATACTTAATTGTATTTTAAAATATTCTTTAAATTAATATTTGGAGTTTTAAAACTGCTCAAATTCTTAATTTCAAGAGCCATAATAAAATACTTACATTTTAGTTTACTTAGTAATAAACTAGTTAATTTTAAAATTTTTATCTTGGAAGCATAGTGATGGGAACATTATCAGTTATTCCAATTTCACTTTATCAAATACTGTTTTATCAAGAATCAGATAACAAATAAATACTAAGTGAAAAAGACAATAGGCAAAGTACATATGAAAAATTGGGCAATGTATCTTTCATTCATTTAACAGACCTAATTGATGCCTATGGCTTAATATATTGGAAATACAGCCCAATGAAGCAAGACTGGTGGGACTGCTGCAGGCAGTTAGGCATGAGCAGGGCAGGAGGGTCTCTCCCCTCCTCACCCACTAGAAATGTCAGGTGATGGTTTGGCAATTATCGCATTGCCTCTCTAAAAGCAATAAATTGGCAGCCAAAGCCAGGGCCTTCCGTTTATATTTTCTCTTTCACCTTCACGTACACCCTTAGATCTTCCCTTTCTTTTAAATAAACTTCCACTATTGTTCTGCAATTTGCTTTGATCTCTTTTTCTGCTTTATGCTCCCTAGTTGAATTCTTTCTTTTGAGGAGGCAGTAACTGAAGTTGCTGCAGACATATATGGATTCGCCACTGGTAACTCGAGGTATCTTGGATCTCTTCCACTGTTAACATATCAGTAAACTTGTTTTATTTAAAAGACAGTAAACACACAATAAATGCAGTGGTGATTAAGATAGAAAAGATATTTGCTCTGATGGAGTTTATGGTTTAGTGGTGAGGGAAGGGGTAGAGAGCATGCAAGTTAAAAAAATGAACAAGATAATTTGAAAGATTAAATTACTTCCTAATCCTCTATCTTTCAAGCATTATTGGTGTAAGGGCATATGTGGGGATGGACATGAATCCCATATGACAATTTTGTCAAGATCTTCTTAAGATAATTGAGAAAAGGGAGCACCTTTCCTCATCTTCATTATTTCTTTATATGATTTGAAGCTGTTCAGGATATAAATAATGATCCTTTTCCAATTAAGAACATGTTATGAAAGTCAGTGAAAGGGCCCTGAGGTCTTCAAAACCTGGGAACATCTTTCTTGGTGGGTTGTGCTCGAAGGTTTTCTCTCTACTATGTATGCATCTGAAGAAGCCTTTCATCAATCTCAGACTACTACCCAGAAATTTCAAACTTGACCTAACCCCAGAAAATCACTCGGGTAACCTAAAGAAGCATTTAACCTCCAGGGTTGGTTCATGACTAGAGGAGATCCCATTCTTCAGTATGTCCAGTAAGCAGTGGGATCCCTTAAACTATCCAAAGCCTAATTCTTATCTCTAATTAGAAGTAGCTCAAGGGAACCCTAAGCTTCTCTCCTTCCTTAAAAGCATTGCACAGGTTAGAGGTAACCCAGCCTGATGGCTGTGATGTGAATGTTGTAACTACCATATAACCAATAGGTGTACCACATTCCTGATGTTTTCTCTTCCAGACTAACAACTGAACCCCAAAGTGGATAATAAAATAAAATCCCAAAAGTATTTGGAATAAAATCTCTTCTCTTATGCATACAATTTTTTTCCCAAATCTCATAGGTAGGTAGCATATCAAGATGGAATGAGACAGAAAACATAGTAATTTGAACAGGGAATTTTAATATAAATATTATGAACAGAATTAACTAGGGAGGACTAAGGAGCATGCTAAAGAATACTCCTGGGTGGAGGAAGAATACTCAATGAAGAAATAAATTTGGAAGCTCCTCTCTCTAAGTCTGGAGTTCAGACTTCATTGGAAAAGATATTGTTAGTACCCTTTGGATGGCAGAGAAGTTCACTGGGTTTCCCCAGGCCAGACTAATTCACAATGGCTAGGTAATCAGGAAATACTCTACCATAGTATACGCGAGTTGAAGTAGGCAGACACAATTGCAGCTAGACCTGGCAAGTCAGAAATACACTTCCGAAGTGCAGGTGGACTGAGACTGGTAGGCAGGGAACCAGAGCTGGAAGTACAGCTGGAACTAACAAGAAGGAAATGCCCCTCCAAGGTGCAGGTGGGCCACAGCTGTGAAGCTGACTGCTGCAGTGCTTACAAGACTCTCTAGGAATCCACAGATGGAGGTGTGAATGAAACTTGACAGGAAGCCATCTACAGAATTACCACATAAACTAGAAGTGGATGAGTACTACTAGATACCTCTCACGTGTGTCGCTGGCAAACAGCATGAGGAGCAAGAAGAAGCACCTAGAAGCACCGTGGCATCCGAGAGAAAAGCCTCTTCTTCCTCACTGTTCCTCCAGTGCCCTCTACTGACCAAGTTTAACATCATGCCAACTACAAAGGAAAAATGCTTATAGGTTCCATCTCCATTATTAAAAAGCATGTAGTGATGGGTGGATTTGGAGCTGAAAGGCAATAAATTGATAGTTGGCGCACATCACCAGACTACCTCTTTGGCTACTCAGTTTCCATATGCACCCTTCTAACACATTTGAGCTTCCATGCCACAATAAAATAACACTAAATTTCCACTTAATAAGATTCACCTATTTTACTTACAAGTGATGCAGTTCTTACTCTTTCCCCCAAACGAGGAGATACATAGTCCCAGTAGTCATTGTATCAATAGCCTACTGTATTAGTTATTCCTCAAGTTCTTCCATAGCTCCACTGAATATGCTGTTACTTAAAGACTAAGTTGTAAAGTTAATTTCCACCAACTATATATAAAAGTAATTGGAAAGAAGAAAGAAAAAAGAATGTTAGTATATACAGACATTAGAAACAAAAAGCGTATATGCAAAATTACTATAATCCTTGTTTCTGCACTTGGTCATTAGACTGTACAGTTGACCCTTGAACAACAAAGAGGTTAAAGGTGCCAACCCTCCATGCAGTCAAAAATCTACTCTTTTAACTTCCTCAAAACTATTAATAGCCTACTGTTGACTAAAATGCTTACCAGTAACATTAACACATTTTTATGTTACATGTATTATATGCTGCATTCTCACAATAAAGTAAGCTAGAGAAAATAAGAAAATAAAGTAAGCTAGAGAAAATAAGAAAACCATAAGAAAGAGAAAATATATTTAAATGAAAATGAATCATCATAAAGTCTTCATACTTGTCGTCTTCACGTTGAGTAGGCTGAGGAAGAGGAAAAATAGGAGGGGTTGGTCTTGCTGTCTCCGGGGTGGCAGAGGCAGAAGAAAATCTATGTACAAGTGCACTCACACAGTTCAAACCTGTTATTCAAGGTTGACATTAGTTGATATCTAAGACTTCCTTTGTCCACTAGGCATGTCATATTTGCTTTGCCCTTAGCCAGAGCCTCAGCTAGTTGATCATTCTTTACCTGGTGGAATAACCCAGATGTTCATTCCTGAAGTGTCTGAGTCCTCAGATACCCTGCCTTTTTTTGTTTGTTTTGTTTTTTAGTTGCTATACTTTTGTATTGACTTTTGCTATTGAGCATGAAAATACTAAAAGACACCACAGAGAATCTACCATGTTTCAAGCATGGTCCTCCTCACCTCTGTTGTGTAACAGCAGCCCAGTTTCTCCTTGATTATTGGAATTGACCATTCTAACCAGAAAAGTAACTCTTCTTTTTCAAAAGAAAAAGAGAGTTTTCAAAAGAAAACTTCCATGCTTCATTCCCTTTAGTGGCTAGCATCCACAAACAAGCAGAATGCAAAGCTGCTGGGACAGGAAGCAAAAACTCTGTGGGTAGGATACTATGTGATACTTTGAGAAGAACATTGCCAATCCTACCCTTTGATTTCCAGACCCATGCATTCTGGCAATAGAAAAGGCATCCTTATATAATTAACTCTGACTCAAAGCATATACTAAGTATACCCTGTAAAATAGAACCCCATTCCTGTATTAGCTCTCAACTGATACCATATCTGACTGGTTTAGTTTAAAGCCATTCCACCTTTAAATTGGTCTAGCCACTTCTGAGTGACGGGGGATGTGGTAAGGTTAGTTAAATTTATCAGTATGAGCCCACTGTTACATATCTTTTGCTTTGGAATGAGTTCCTTGATCACACACGATTATATGTAGAATGCCACGGAGAGGATAAGTTATTCTGTGAGTTCAATGCTGGCAGAAGCGTTGAAAGCAGGAAAGGCAAATCTGTATCAAATATATGTCTACTCCAAGAGACAAATATCTTCTCCCTTTATGATGGAAGACATCCAGTGTAATTAATCTGCCACCACTTCCTGGTACTTCCAGGATATGATGCTATATTGGTGGTTCAAATCTTCTCTGCTGTTAGCAGATTAGGCAATCAGCAATAGTGCAGCCAGATCACGTTTTGTTAAGTGCACACCATGATGTTGAGCCCATGCACACCTCTGTCACTGACATCATGGTCACTTCGTTCATAGGCCCATTGTACAAGCCGTGGGCTAACTGGGGAAATCTAGCAGACTGACCACTAGAGAACATGTCACCTTATCCACCTGACACCCCTTGGCAGGCATTAATATAGAAAACAAATATTTTCACTGTTTGTGTCTATTAAGAGGTCCATTAGCATACTTTTTTTTTTTTTTTTTTTTTTTTTTTTCCGAGACAGTCTTGCCTGTCACCCAGGCTGGAGTGCAGTGGCACTATCCTTGCTCACTGCAACCTCTGCCTGCTGGGTTCAAACAATTCTCATACCTTAGCTTCCTGAGTAGCTAGGAGTGCAGGCACGCACCACCACACCTCGTTAATTTTAGTATTTTTCTTTAGTAGAGATGGGGTTTTGCCATGTTGGCCAGGCTGGTCTTGAATTCTTGGCCTCAAATGATTCACCTACCTCAGTCTCCCAAAGTGCTAGGATTACAGGCATGAGCCACTGTGCCCGGCCCCATTCACATACAGGTACTTATTCCCAGACTTCCTTGTCACCAATCTCCCAATCCTCTTCCTTCCAAGTCCCTGATCATCCAGCTAAACTAATAACAACCACACACAAATTAATGTATATCTTTATTTCTGTCTATCTCTTGCTCAAGACATAGTAAACAACTAAAATAGTTAAGTTTATATATAGTTAATGATTCATGATAATTGAATTCTATAAAGTGAATGACACTTCATACTGAATCCAACTACAAGACTCCCTAGATTCATTTAATACTAGCTGGCTCCCAGGCATTGCCAACTTGCTCAAGGGAATCCTACCAGTGGTCACTGTCACTTTTCACTTAATATTTACCACTCTCTCAATCTTTCCCATAGTGATGTCTAGACTTAGACATGAGTCTATGACTCCTTCCATGGAAGAAATCACAGCAAATTTACCATCTCCTGTCCAACTCAACAATACCATACTATGGGAAGTATGACCTGGATTTCCCAATAGAATTCCAAGTGGCTAGGTTATATAACTCAGAATTGCAATGACATTAGCATCCATGACATAAATGTTGACTAAGAGAACTACAAGAGTCAAGTATAAACTGGCAAATAAATCTATTTATTTCTTTCTGCTGCTGATTATTCCAAGGCACAGAGATTCTAGACCGCATCTCAGGAGACATTCTTTATCACTGAACAGCTGCCATTTTTTGAGTATGGTCCTATACTCAACTAGTCAAAAAATGATTTTTATTTGTTTTCCTTTTTCCCTATCTCACTTCCTTTCTTCCTTTTTATTACCCTGAGATTGTACTCCCCAAGAAAGCATTATTAACACATATGCTTTGTCTCAAGCTCTGTGTTATAGGCAATCAGGGCTGATATATGTCATATGTATTCTAGGCAATTTTTTAAAAGGGAAATTATAATGATTCTTGTGTGTTGCTACCTGTTCCTCACTTATTCTGTTTGTTATATTGGATTTCCGTAAGTTGTACTTTAAAATCTCATTCTACAATTTATTCCAAATTTTATGTTATAATAATTTTTAAATTATAAAATAATCTCAACAGTGGTTCAGTGGAGGCATAAAAGGAGGAAGAGATTTACAGAAAATCTAAATTAAATCACATGGATTATCATAGTTTACTTTTTTAATTCAGAAAATTGATTTTAACAGCTAAAATAATAGGTCCTTATGGCATTTAACAAACAACTGCTCTTCACCAGTATTCCCAATGGTTTTACCCAGTGGCATTTACTGAATAGCTAAAGACAATGCTAAAATTGTGCTTCTTTTGGCCAACAAATGGAAAACCCAGATGCCAAGGTGAAAAAGATTTGTTCTTTGGTAGTAGCTACAGCAGCTGTCTATTTGGCATATTCCTTAGAAATCTTCAAAGTTGCCTAGGATACAGACTTTGTAAACTGGGATCCTGCAGAGACTTTACAAGATTTTTTTGTTTAATGCAATACCTATGTTGACATTAAATTAGCAATATAGCTTCTAATCTACACATATACACATATCCATTGATTTGCAGATCTATGAAAACAGGGCATATAATGAGTAATGCAACTTATGGGATCAAATAAACTGCACATATTTTGTCATGACAAAGAAAATATGATCCGCGTGCAGCTTGGAAGCTTGACTTTGGAAGTAAACATTTGAGGATCATATTCCTGAACAGCTTTTCGGCAATGCTTAGACCTAAGTTTCTGCATTAATCAATAATTATAAAATTGCCCTCAGTAATAGTAATTTAACAATTTAGTTTAACAAGCAAGCAGAAATCAGAGTAACGCAATCCTAACCATAATATGTTATGAAACACTGTCAAAATGAAGTAAAAGGTGATAGGTGTCAGTGTTTGAATCATTGAATTCTATATTTAAAATGGATGAATTTTGTGGTATTATACCTCAATAAAGCTTTTTGTAAAAAATTTTAAAATTACAGATCATTGTAAAGAAAATAGTAGATATATGGGAGCATGTGCACACACCCTCTTCTGCAGGCTGAAATTCCAACATCTGTATCTTAGCCACTTAAAATCATCTCTAGACACCTGACTCCACATACATACCACTATGTGAATGGGCAGCTATGAGTGACTGTTTTCAGACTACTGCTAAATTTGCCATCCTTGTATCTTGGCTCTAATCACCAAAAACCTCATGTTGTTAACCTCTATAGCTGATCAGATGTCTCCCAGTATACAGCAAATTTTGGCCATAAATAAAAGACAGTTTTACATTACCCAATTTAGGCACCTGTGTCTCAACATTTTAGATAACTGGAATACACTAGTAGCTGTTCCTTTCATAAAGAATGTTCAATGCACTCTAAGAAAGGGGAAATACTGAGGCAGACAGATTGATGGTATTTTACACTGAAGAAAAGACCTTTGAAAGTTTGCCAGGCTTTGAGAAAGGGTCAGCCAGAGCCCCCCCCAAAAAGAAGGCAGTTTTCCCATCTTCCTGTCAATAACACTTAGCATGCTGAGTTGTTTTATCAGACAGATGGTGGACCATGCACCATTATGACCAATACAGTGTTGACAGTTGTGCAAAGGGTCCCATGAATTGTTAAGCTCCTCTGCCACCTCAGAGATGGCTCTGTTTGTGCCACCGTTTACAATTTTGCTGTGTAAATTCTCTGTTCCTAATGTCAAGAAGGATACATTGTAAGGAAACTTGGAAGTTAAAATCAACTTTGAAGACTTTAATTCAGTTTTAATAGATTTTTGACTTATCAAAAGCCCACTAGTGTTACTGTCAGTAATGATACAATTAAGATTTTAATTAAATCATAAGATTTTTTCAAATTAAAAATTCTCAAATCTATCTTAGCATTTCAATTGATATATAATTTCTTCTGAATTTAAAAATCAATTTTAAAACGAATTTAGATATTCTAAACCTCAGGGGGTAAATCTTTTTTTCCTAAAAAATGCATTTTGCAAATTCTTCAAATTGAAATTAGAGGTCCTTTCAAATTTAAGTGGAGGTTTATTGTTTTTATCTGAAACTTTATTTATAGAGTTCCTAAAATAAATTTTCTCAATAAATAATTTGGTGAAAATTTGTATGACACTTAAGAAACCAAAAATATGTGAAATTGTGGTCAGTGGAATGCAGTATGTGTATGTGAACTTCTTTTTAAGCTGAAAAAAAATGGAGGCTTAGTAACTAAAAGTTAAAATACCTATATTTTTCAAAACTTTCTTTTTGCATTGGATAGAACAAATATAAAATGTCAACCAAAGAAAGAAAGATACATTTTATAAAACTTACAGAGTTATGAGAAGTAGGTTATAAAATTAACTTATAATAATTTTTTAACAAGAACGAAGCTAAGTGCTAGAGGTAGCTTCTTTGTATAAATGTATTTCTAGAAATAGAAAAAAATTAAATGGTTAGAAGTGTTGGATGAACCTGGAGACAAATACTTCATAACTTCAGTAATATTCCCATATAATGGAACTATGATCTATCTCTCTGATCCAATTACCACACATTTACACCTTTAAATTCAGAGAAAGCACGAGCAGAAAGATACACTTGTTTTTCCAAACAATGTGTGGTGAAATGATTAAAGTTCTTTTCCCCAAATTGTCAATAACTATCCTGTTAATAGCAACAAAAGGGAACTATTCATACTACATTAAATTCAGATTTAAAACAGGAAAGCATTACTCTTTCTCAACATATTATAATTCATTCAAAAGCATTAATAAAATATTGGACAGGTAAATATCTCTTATGTGGTGTATCCAAATTTGACTTTGTACCCTTTTTTTTTTTTTTTTTTTTTTCTTTTTTTTTGGATAATTGGTTTATATGGGTATTTGCTTACATAGATTGGATTTTGAATTTTTTTTCTTTCAAGCTAAAGCTGTTTTCATTCACACTTGGGGTCCACCATCTGTCGGTAAAGCCTGTTAGCTTACCACCTCACTGGCTCTGAGGTGCTAGTTTTCCATCTGGTAAAGCCCTAAAGAGAACCCCAGAGTCAGGGAAGCGTAAATCCTGTGGGTGCTTCAACTCTAGGGCTTATGTCCCCAAAGGGATGTGGTCTTTTTGACAGTCAGCAAGTGTTTAGAAGCAATACAGTTGGAACCAGCACATGGCTTCGTCTAGACTAAAAGATAGCTAGTGGCAGTCCAGGCAAAGCAGTGGACGAAGCTGTTAAATGAAAAAGGTCAGATTCTGGTATCCTCCCACTTTCCTTTCCTTGCCCATTTCTCCCTTCTTGGCCTACATTTCATTATTAATTAATTAATAAGGAGTCTTCATGTAGATATTTACAAACTGTCTCACAATTCTATGTGATAAATTAAAATTAGTTAGGAAATTCAGATAAAAGATGGTTGGTAAAAAAAAAAAAAAATCCTTTAACCTTACTAGAATTAAGTTATAAACTGAATACTGAGTACCTTAGTAGATTGTTCAAGAGAAAACAAATATGATTAATGGTGTTCATACCATTTTAAAAAATAATCAATTGATATGAAAAACAGACATTCCTAGCACTGAAATTTGAAAGAAATTGTCTTCATGGATTCTTATTAAAAGGTCACTGCAAGCAGTAGAGAATGTACCCTTAACAGTATCACCCAGGAAGTGCAAGTTTTATGGGGCTATTCTTAATAATGGCACTCAGCTAACTAATAGCAATGCTTTGGAATATAGTTTAACAAAAGCAAAGCAATGTGGCCTAAATTCACTGTTTTCTATTGTCTGCATGAACCCAAAAATAAAGGTGTCTGTGAGTTTGAATTTATACTGTCTGCAAAGTACCTGACTATAGTTATTTTTCTTGGCCAATTAAGTGTAGACCATATGTCCTGATAGTCATTCATCCTGGAATTAGGGTTGACATCATTTTAGAAAATATGGAAAGACTAATTAGACATTTGCTTAAATGGGAAGCCACTGAACTTCTTTAGAATATGCCAACGGGCAAAGGGGTGGCTGCTTACCAAAGACCAAAACTTTACTCAAATAATTAACAATTTTGGATTTAATGCAGAGAGAGAGAGAGAGAGAGAGAGAGAGAATTTGTAATAAAAAGCTCCAATTTTCTACAGCAAAGGATAACCTCAAAATCATTTTAGACAGGAAAGATTTTAAAGAAACATCACCTTACACAAAGAGTTGCATCATTTATTGGTTTTGCAGTCTTATCTTTTCTAGCAAAGTTTTCTTGAAGAAAACAACTTAGTCTTACTGACACTAAATATCTGTTTCCATTATGTTTCTCAGCTCTGTGTTCTTCTGTGCTGGTTTCAGCTTAAGATAGACTTCCCCATTTTGACAAGATGACAGATTCTCCAAGTGACATTCCCCAGGTAACAAGATGACCATCAGACATCCCAGAAATATAGTCTACCAATTGAGCAACCCCAAGTAAAAAAGAGTGCATCTTCTTTAACAGTAATAGCAAAAGTCATGAGCCTATTTCTAATTGGTCCAATTTAAGTCAAATTCCCATGATCAGCCAACCATAGTGGCCAGATGGATATAGCATACTGTTAGCCATTTTGGATCACATGAAAAAATAAAGTGCAGGAAAGGTAATTTTATCTAAATTTTATATATCAGAGGCAAGCTATGGTCCACAAGTAGGCTACCAGCTTTTGCAAATAGTCACATTAAAAAATATTGCCATGTATATGTTTGTCTGTGAATAGTCTGTGGTTGCTTTCATGCTACAATAGCAGAGTTGAAAACCATGATCTGAAAAGCCTCAACAATTTAATCTCTGATCCTTTAAGAAAAAAATTTCTAACTACTTACATAAACCAGAAATGGGAATGAGTGGTTGTCAAAAGAAAAACAAGGGATTTTTTTTTTAAATGAGTAAAATAAATGCTGTACAGACAAAATCAATACCATAGCTCCAAGATGAAATGGTTATAAAAGATAACTAAATTAAATAAATAAACTAAATTAGTAGAGTTGATTTTGGGGGCCATCTTAAAATAATAGTATTTGATTTTCAAAATTATATTCTACAGTCACTTTAATTGACAGTACAGGCATTCTATATACACATAGAAAGAAGTTTAGCTTTCTGTTCTCAAGAGAAGGGACAGAGAAAATGAAACACTTGAATCCAACTCATCTCAAGTAATATCAAGGCAGTGAAATACAAGTTAAAAAAAAAAAAAAGAAAAGAAAAGAAACTTAGCTAATAATGACTAAGGCCAGTGATGATAGCTTAGACATGTGGCAGACATTGTACTAGGTACTTATCATATATTTTCCCATCTAACCCCCACCATCAACTTTATGAGGTAGATATTATAGCCATTTTATAGGATAAGCTAAAATAGGACAAAGAATTTTCCTAGGCCATAGAAGTTAGTGGTAGTAGTATCTGAATCCATATTACTTCCTACTCTATTATACTGTTTTCCTTGTAAAAAATAATAATTCATGGTGAGGCTAACAAGAGCTTGATTCAATCTAGAGTTGATTGTTCCAGCATATGCTCAGTTGTATCCCTGTGGCAGTTGTCAAAAATTCAAGGAATCTTGGGGCTGTCAAATATTACACAAAAGTCTCTTTAATAGATATCATCCTTAAGAACAAATTCTCATTTCATATGATATGTCAGAAGCCCAAACGATTTGGGGGTTTACATGAATCATCTGGGTCACAACATAGTAGTAACCTAAACCAGTGGGTAGAGAACTTCATTGAGGGACTAGATAACTGGATTCTATTTCTGGCTTTCCAAGGTATCTGCTGCATAAATGTGAAAGGCAACAAACTATTGTTTCTGACATGTGGATGAAACTTTACATGCTTCTGAAGAATGCTGTGAGCATTAACATAGGAAAGAAACCTGGGTTGTTATGGAAGGCATCATGTGTTTCAATGCATCACCATACAATTTTAGAAAGAAAACAAAACTAGGTAGAGTTGTGGAAAAGGGAACAGCTGTTTTAAAACTAAAGAAAAATTTTCAAATGCATAATTATTTTAGTGATTTTTTAAAAAAAAACATTTTATTATGGAAATTTTCAAACATACACAAAAGCAGAGAATAATTATTTATACAGCGTACTTAGTCCCAGTTTAAAAAACTAGCAATATGTGTCCAATCTTGTTTTATCTAAATCTCAACAATACTGTGCCCACAGTAGGTTATTCTAACAAATCTCAGACATCATTTCATTTCATTCATAAATTCTTCAAAAACATATCTCCAAATGATAAGAAATCTGTTAAAAAGCACACAGAGTCACAATAGCATTCTCATAATTTGAAAAATTAATAAATTCTTAATGTCACTATTCATGTATTGGTCAAACATCTCTGATTATGTCACATATATTATTTCATATTTATATACATATATGTATGTATGCTTACATATATATATATACATATATATATATATGAATGATTTGTCCTAGAAAATGTTCCATATTCAGGATTTTTGCCAAATGCATCTCCATGGTGTTATTTTATGTGCTCCTTTTTGCCTTGCATTTCCTGTAAACTGGTGATGGATCTAGAAGCTTGGTCACATTTAGGTTTCATTATTTTTTTACAATAATACAACATAAAAATTATGTGTTTTGTCTCCCTAATGTATCACATTAGGATGCATATATTATCTCATTGTCTTTTTTTTATGCTAAAAAGATTGATTAATATGTTCAGTTGTTGTCCACCTGACTCCTCCATTGGAAAGTGTGGGATTCCTTTTAAGGATGTATATAAACTTTCAAGGTACAAGTAGGCAAAGTTTCAAAAAGGACCAATACCTTTTTGGAAAAGGCTGTGTCCCTGCTACTGCTATGTTGTTTGGCAGTCTATTGACACAGGATTTGGTTGAGAGGATTCAAAAATGAGAGAAGAAAAAATTCTGAGTTGCCTAGTGTGACTAGGGAGGACAACTTCTCTGAAATGCTCTTCTTAGTATTGTAAAGAAATTAAAGGCCAATCCAGTACCTCTTCCATTAGCAGTTCCCTCTTCCCAATCTTCTCACCAAGGGAAAGTTGCTAATTTTACCTATTTATTAGACTATCACTCTGCCAGACCCATAGGCTTCTTTCTTCTAGAATAACAAACCATTTCCAACAATTAGTCTTTCTTGAAAAGGTATTGAAGGAGCCATTTACATTACTGGTCCCAATTGCTCTCTATGTCAGTTTGTCTGTTGAAACACATTTCTGGAACATTTAATATGTATAGGCATTATGCCAAACTCTGACAACACAGACACAATCCTACTCGCATGAAGTGTTTTAGAGAAGATACACATTAAATAAGGAGTTAGGTAAAGAAACAAAATGTGCAAAGTGTTGATAAGGAAGTAAAGGTCCTATGATAATATACAATAGGTGCCTCTAATAAAATTTTGGGAGCCAAGGAATGTTTTTTTTAGGATAGCTAGTTCCAATGGGAAGTAGAACTGTGGATTTGGGGCTATTTAATAACTTCCAGTTCCAAATGAGTCTCAAAGTTCTTGAGCACTTTCTCTGTTAAGATTATCATCTCAGGCCGGGCGCAGTGGCTCATGCCTATAATCCCAGCACTTTGGGAGGCCGAGGCAGGCAGATCACCTAAGAGGTTGGGAGTTTGAGACCAGCCTGAGCAACATGGAGAAACCCCGTCTCTACTAAAAATACAAAATGAGCTGGGCATGGTGGTGCATGCCTGTAATTCCTGCTATTCAGGGAGGCTGAGACAGGAGAATCACTTGAACCCATCAGGCGGAGGTTGCAGTGAGCCAAGATCAAGCCATTGCACTCCAGCCTGGGCAACAGGAGTGAAACTCCTCTGTCTCAAAAAAAAAAAGAGTATCATCTCACCTGACCTTAATATTGATGGCCAGAAGAATTCCTATCAACACATAAGAAAGCAAATAAACTCCTTAGTTATTATTGCAAATGAATCTAACAAACAAGGCCAATGTCAGGGCAGCAGTCTATTATGAACTTCAAAATGACATTCTGATCTGTCTGATAGTTTCTTCACAAAAGACCAACCTCATTTTTAACAATCTTTCATAAGCAACTCTCACAGTGCTTCTGTATTTATGTGCTTACATGAGGTTTCTTTTTGTAGGTATCAAAAATTAGGAGATAAATGTGGACATAGATTCAATGCTGAAAGACTTTCTATAAAATCTTTTGAAAAATCTATAAAGATATAATAGAAAGTATAGACTAGGTATCAATAAATGTGGCAGCATCTTGAGTTGTTACACAGTTAGGCTTTCCATTGGCAGAATAGTGTAATGGTTAAGAGCAAGTGGGAAGACCTGAGTTCAAATTTCAGGTCTCCTATTTACAAGCCCCATGACCTCAAGGCAGTCATATAATATCTCTATGCCCCACTTTTATCTTGTGACAAGGCATAATAATAACCTCTCTAAAGAGGTGAAGTGATGCTTAATTGAGATGACACATCCAAAGAACTCAATATCATACTAGGCACGTGGCAAAAAGTTACTAAATGTTAGATATTATTATTAATAAATGCAAACCAATGGATCACTGAAACCCTCAAAGCTGGATCCAGTGGTGAGTGGAAGTGAGTGTAGACCTAATACTCTAAAACTCAAAAACATTTTTATGAGTTCATTGACTAATCTTAACTCATGTATCTAAGATGATGCTGGGCAGGTCTTTGAAACTAATTTTCTTTGAAAACCTCTTTGAAACTAATTTTCTCATCTATATAACACATATATTAAAATCTATTTTATAAAATAGATAAATAGATCAAACAGTCCAGAAATAGTCCCACTTACATATACTTCATTTATTTTTGACAAAAGAGAAGAGGTATTTTAATTGACAAGGAGAGTCTTCTGAAGAAATAGTACTGAAACAATTGAATATTCACATATAAGGCCGAATATCAACTCATATCTCCTGCTATACAAATAAACTCAAAATGTACCATATATTAAAATATAAAATATAAAAATATAGAATTTCTAGAAAGATACAATAGAAGACAATCATTGTAATCATGAGTTAGGCAAAGATTTCTTACATATAACACCAAAAGTACAATTTATGTAAGAAAATGTTGCTATATTGGACTTCATTAAAAAAAAAAAAAAAGAACTTCTCCTATACAAAAGATACTGTTAATAGAGGGAAAAAAAAGCCATAGACTGGGAGAAAATATTTGCAAATCATATATTTGACAAAAGACTGGTAAGCATATAAAGTGCTGGTAAGCATATAAAGTAACTAAAATGTTCCTACATGCTGTGAGACTGAAAAATGGAATGGTTACTTCGGAAAACGGTTTGGTTGTTTTTTACGTGGTTAAACCAACATACATTTACCATATAATTCAGTAATTCCACCCTTAAGTATTTACCCAAAAGAAATAAAAACTGATGTTTACATAAAAATGTAGAAACAGTATTCATAACTGTCCAAAACGAAATACAACCCCAAAGTTCTCCAAATAATGAATAAAATATCTGTGATAACTGCATACAATGGATACTCCTCTGCAACGCAAAGGAATAGACTACTAATTTGTCCACAGAAACATGGACAAATCTTAATGCATTACCATACATGAAACAATCTAGGCTCAAAAAGCTACATATGATATGATTCAATTTATGTTCCATTCTGGAAAAGGCAAAATGATAGGGACAGAGAGGGGGGGTGGGAAAGTATTGACTATAAAAAGCATAAAGAAATTGTGATTAAAACCGTTATATATTTTGATTGTGGTGGTGGTTACATGATTGTGTGAGTTTGTCAAAACAAATAGAACTGTGCACAAATGAGAATGAATTTTAATGTATATATATCACCCCATAATAAAATAATTTCCAAATTCTTAAAAACAGCAATTTTATGGTGGTGAGAGTTATATGGTAGCTGTAATAATAGTAGTAGTACTGGTGTTGGAAAATCCTGTAAAAAATTAACAATATTTTCCCAAAGTGTTTTATTTTATGTAATTAATACAATACTCCGGCCAGAAAACAAAGTGATCTTATAAGAATGTTCGAAAATTAAATGAGAGGGCAGCCAGCCTGTACCTCAATACACTCTATCAACAGGCATTGAGCAATAGGCACACAGTAAATGGCAGCTGTGTGACTGATTTGCAAGATCTTTTATTAATTTTACCATAAACCACGAGATGGAAAAGACAACTAATACCGACACAGTCCAGTTCCAGGAAGACTTCTGGACTTCAAATTATGGGATAAAACCAACATAAATTTACATGAAAAGAAATGAAATACCTACATATTTTCATAACTCAATGAATCAAATGCACGATAGAAGCAACTTGTTTTTATAGCAGTTAAAATGAGAAAGAGCAGGGAGTTTTTGCTGAGAACCAGCTCAGTGTGAGTCAGTGGGATGGCCTTGTTACTTAAAGAAACATAGGCTGCATTAGTTAAAACATAGTACTCAATTTAAGGGAAAAATTTTACACAGCTCTCCACACTCAGCAGGCCTCATCTGAAAAACGGTGTTCATCTCTATACCAGATTTTACTAGGGACATTGATGAGTTGGATGGGGCATTTGGGTAAGTGTAACCAAAGTGTAACCATCATCTCCTTCATGCAAAATCCTCTTCTCCTTGGTTTCTGGGACACCACTCTCTTCATAACCCTCATATTCCTCAGTGACTCCTCAGTCTCCTTTGGCTGCTGGTTGGCTTACAAAATCCATCCTTCACTTCTTCAATAGAAGTCAAGTTTTAGCTGGGCATATGGCCACTAAAGCCTCCCTTATAGCTAGCTCTGGACACGTGATGATCAGAAGAGATGTGTGCAACTTACATGCCAATTTCTTAAAAGGAAAGTCCATGATCTTTTTCCAGAGAAAAAGATGAAAAGCCTATGAAGATCTAAGACAACACAATCTAAGGAATGGTGGAACAACAGAATGGAGAACCTGGATCCATGAATGATTACATGGAGCAGAGCTGCTTATCCAACTTGAAATATGTGGCATTCACTTAGTGTTCAAGAAGTTAGTGGCAAAACACAAACACACTCACATACACACCCACTCTTACACACACAGATTTTGAAGTTTGGAAGCTGATAACCCTTGTCATGCTATGGTAAAATATTCTGTAAAACTGACAGGAGCTAACTTGGAAAGGACATAACATTTCCACAGAATCTATAGTATGCAGACAAGCCATTGGAAAGAACCAGAATGTGTATTGACAGTTCCTTGATATTTTTAACAAGATGCTGTAACACAGAGATGGATTGATAATTGACCAGTTTGCCAGCAGCTCTTTAATGGAAGATCCCCCTATGCCTGCAGCCTATAATCTATATTAACTAGAAGCTCTTAACTTATTGCCCTGTGGAGTTGGAAAAGCCAACTACTTATACTCACCAAAGATCAGAAAATAAGACTTCAAGCTTCAAAAAAAAAAAAAAACCATCCTTTTCAATTCATTAAGTCTTCTATACCAGAAAATGTGATCTGGCTCAGTGGCAGGCATAAGATTAAATGTGTTGCCTCTTCTCTCAAACCTATTATTTCAAGTGAGGTCAAATTACCAATGCTGTGATTTTACCCACAAACTTGATACCAACTCTGATCATGCCATGATCTCTCCATGCTTGATCCTTGTTCAAGTTACCATCATCTCTTTCCAAGAATATTAAAAGACCTTTAAAACTGAATTTCCTGAATCCACACTTGCCATTCAGTGTGGATGGCACCTCAGCCACAGTGACATTTTACATAAGGTAAAATGTAGTCATAGTTTATCTGTTTAAAAGAAAATCACAGCTCTTAAAGTGAGTGTATTAGAAAAAATTGCTAAAACCTTAAACAGTTTATGAGGTCATGCAAGGTCTAGCTCCCAACCACCAGCTCTCCAGCATACTTTTAAATAAACTTATTGTTTGTTCAGTTTCATATTTACAGAAAAATTGCAAAAAACAGTACATAGCTTCCATGTACTCCAAATACAGTTTCCTCTATTTTTAATATATTACATTAGTATGGTGCATTTGTTATAATAAACTAATATTGATATAATATTAGCTAAAGTTTATATTCTGATTTCCTTATTTTTTTCCTAGTGTCCTCTTACTATTCCAGGATCCCATTCAGCAAACCACCATATATTTGGTCATCGTATCTCTTAAGCTCCTCTTGACTGTGACAGGTGTTCACAAGTTCCTTGTTTTTCATGATCTTGACAGTTTTGAGAAATATGAGTCAGGTCTTTTGTAAATCATCTTTCAGTCTGAATTTGTCTGGTATTTTTTTGCATGATTAGTCTGGAGTTGTGGATATTTGGAAAGACTACAGTGGGAAAATATCATTTTCTTCATATTTTAGCAATATCACTGATCACTGTTGATGTTGACCTTGTTCATCTGATGCCAGTATTATTCTGTCCCATTCTTCATCTCTCAAAATTCTGTCATATACATTTCTCACACTCACCACAATCTCTTCATAACATATTGTTCCTTCTTTCTGGAGCACTCACTTCTCCAGCCTCCACTTTCACAAAACTTGCACCGAATCACCTCACTGACCTCTGTTCCTGCCTCTTTCTCAGCAAATACTTCTCAGAGGCCTCCAGTGCAAGTCAGGTTTATATTGTTTGTCTGGTTCGTTGCTTTTTTTGTCTTACACTTTTGTAGAACTATGGAATCACGCTTAGTGTAGTTATTTGTTTGCCATGGTTCAATCATTCATATGATTACTTAACTCTGTTACTGACACTAAACTATAAATACTATGTGAGGAAGGACTGTAGGCAATGTTATTGAAGCAGCAACATGAACAGAAAAAGAGCTTATGTTGTTTATGCTGAAGATTTTTGATATTGGTATTGGATTGAATTTTGTGACTTATCTCTTGACCCCAATGACACTAGCAATAGCTAGTATCTGTAGCAGTGGGTGCTCTTGGACTGACATCAAGGAACCACATCTTTTCAGATTCTTGCCTGCTGTACATGCTTTACCTCTCATGTCACACATATACCTGGTGACTCTTGACTTCCGCCCTGTGGTCCTAGCCTCCAGATATAGGACCCTGCCATTCATAAATGTATGTACAACCTCAAAGTGCAGAAGAATGGGTACCCTATGAAGAGTTGTTTGCTTATTTTTACAAAAGAAAACACTGAAAAGATAAAACAGAAATTAACTAAAATTGTTATCTACGTGAAGTTGAGAGAAATATAGAGAGATATAAAAATGAAGTGAGAATTTCTATGCATACTGTCATATATATGTATACTTTAGAACCATGCAAATCTTTTTATACAATCAAAACATATATTCAGATAAAGAGGCAAACCCCAAAACTGAAAATGAATCTAACTGTTCATGTACTCAAATCAGTAACCTAATCATGCAAAAAACATTTTAAGTGACTTTTGAGCTTTTAAGCACAATACTCTGGCTATACCTTCTAAGTGGGATGTAGTCTGAAGAGAAAAATAGCAACTGGCAGAGAAATCTTGAACTTGATTTAGATACAATATTGGTGTTTTAATTTAGAAACTATTTTATGCATATCATAGAAAAATGCAATTAAATAAATTAATGCTATTAGACACTAACACTTTCAGACATTCAGCATAAAGATTATATGTATTTTTAGGATATATATATATACATATATATATATCCTAAAATTCAAGAAAATCCAATATTAAATTTGAAATGTAACTATTCATAGAAATTCAACACACACACACCCCTATCTATTCTGTTGAAAAGTTACAGAAAGCCCAGCACAGTGGCTCACATTTTTAATCCCAGCACTTTGGGAGGGTGGGTGGATCAGGACTTCAAGACCAGTGTGGTCAACATGGCAAAACTTCGTTTCTACTAAAAATATAAAAATTAGCCAGACCTGGTGGCATGTACCTATAATTTCGGCTACTCAAGAGACTGAGGCAGGAGAATCACTTGAACCCAGGAGGCAGAGGTTGCAGTGAGCTGAGATCATGTCATTGCACACTCCAGCCTGGGTGATAGAGCAAGACTCTGTCTTAAAAAAAAAAAAAAAAAACAGAAAAGTCACACAAGTAATAACAGTCTCATAGCAATGAGCATGCTAGCCCAGATCTTAATCTTGGGCCTCTTGAGACAATGGCTGACTTCAGACCTAGGACAAGAAAGTACAAGATGAGCTGAAGGTATTTTATTATGTTAGAAAGCAAAGCAAGGCTCAAAAACTAATAAAATATTGATTGGATATGGTTTGATATTTGGGGACAGTTAGAGAAACTTGAACATAAACTGGATATTATCATTAATTTGCTGATGATATTATGCTTATGTAGGATAATGGTTTATTTTAAGGAAATATATGCTGAAAATATCCATAGAGGGATGAAATGTCATGATACATGTGACTTACTTCCAAATGGTTCAGAAAAAAAAAAAACCTTTCTCTCTCTCTCTATATATACATATATATATATATACACATACATATAAATACAGACAAAGGAATATAGCAAAATGTTTATAATGACTGTATGTGAATTGAAGGTATACATGTGATCATTGTATTAGTCTTTCAACTTTTCAGTATGTTTGACATTTCTATATTTGAGAGTTGAAAAAAATTATGTCAATGCATACAAATAGTGCAAATAACAGGCAATCAAGCTTATGTTTCCCCTAAGGTCCATTTTAGTCCTTTGATTCTAGAATCACAGAAAAGGAGAGTGATAATAGTGGTTACAGATAATAAAAGAAAAATGGAGGGATTAAAAAACAGCTTTCTATAAGCCAATATCATAACAGCTTGCTCATTAGATTAGTGTGATTACTTCTTTATTAGGCCTTATTTGAGCTGTCATCTGGTATCAATTAGGTCAGTTATAGTCTGTCAGGTCTACCGGAGGGAAATGGAGCAAGGTCCATCATGGTGTGAGGATGGCATAATTAAAGCAATGGAAATAATGGCTACTCTTCATTTAACTCTCATCCAATCAACCAAGCTCATACCAGCCTTCCACTCACGTTGAATGCTAAAGATGTGGAAAGAGAGAAAAAACACTTCCAAAACACTTTTTAAAATCTTATTTCAAGTTAAAGTCAAATCAAATCAGCAGTAATATGACACATTATAAAGAAAATATATTGAAATATTATTGTAAGGACTTAAAAAAGTAAAAGGCTGTAACCCATTTATAAATATGTTTAATATTTAATTCTATACTTTTATGTGTATATATGTTATATATTATGTATTATATATGTATATACTGTGAATATTTCTCAATAAAAAAGGGGTAATAAAAGTGGACTTCTGGCTGGGTTCAGTGGCTCACACCTGTAATCCCAGCACTTTGGGAGGCTGAGGTGAGCAGACCATGATGTCAGGAGTTTGAGACCAGCCAGGCCAAAATAGCAAAACCCTGTCTCTACTGAAAATACAAAAAAAAAAAAATTAGCCAGGTGTGGTGGCGGGTGCCTGTAGTCCCAGCTACTTGGGAGTCTGAGGCAAGAGAATCACTTGAACCCCAGAGGTGAGGTTGCGGTAAGCTGAGATTGCACCATTCCACTCCAGGCTGGGCAACAAGAGAGAAACTCCATCTCAAAAAAAAAAAAAAAAAAAAAAAAACGACGAACTTCTCTGAATATTTTGCTGAAGTGCAAAAATTTTGCATGGTAGTACAGAATTAAAAGAAGAGCATTTTAAATAGATATGAACTGAATTGCACAGATACATCTCTTGATCCTTAATCTAAGCAAAATCCTGAGACCAAAATTGTGACTATGTTGAAAATCTTTCCAAAGTAATTTTAAATAAGGTTGATTTTATTCAATTACAGTTCAGTTGTAAAGGTAACAGAATAAGCCATAGATTATGTTGTGTAAGTTGTTTTTCCAACCAAAAACAAAAAACTAATAAGAGCTTATGTTTTACTTCCTTCTTTCCTAAATAAAGCACAAAAATGGGGAATATGAAGGTGGGGGGCACATTACATACATGTTTGAGTTTACTGGTAATTTTGATTACACATTAATGGATGTCTATCTGTGTGATGGCACATGACATTGATCTGTACTCTCTAACCCTAGTGCTCCCATGAAAGTAACTATTTGACCTATATTTGACAACTCAATCTTTCTAGGCCTCAGTTATGTCATTTATGAAATGAGGAGAGCATATATTATCAGATAATATCTAAGTTACTACTCTGTTGTAAATTCTGCATCTTTTATGATTTAGTTACCTCCTTCTAAAGTCATTTGCCTTAACAGGAAGGAATTAGGCAAGCATCAAAAAAGGAAAAGTAATATCACATACTTCTACACACCCATTATTTCTTCCTTTCTTCTCTCTTTCTTCCCTCCCTTCCTTTCTTCCTCTTCTCTCTTTTAAGATTTAGAGATTATTTCTTGTTTAACTGATAAAATTACCTACAATGTAAGATACTATGGTAATTATAATATACTGTCAAATGTTCTACATCGTCACAAAATTTTCAGGTCTTACTTCCCATATGAATTTTCTAAATCTTTTATTATCAACTGATATCGGCTAATGTCATACATAGTTGCACCACAGCATCTTAATTAGTTTAGCTCAAGTCTAATTGTGCTTTGATAAAGCTATTCACTATAACAATTCATGTGCTTGTATTTTTCCTTTGATCTTCCCAAAATTCTGATAAAATATGCTTTAATCTTTAAGTAGCTATTAGTGTCACACACAAGGTTAAAGATTGCATCTTCTTCTGCTTCAAACCTTAATTTTTTGTTCATACAATCCTTTTTCTGTTTTGCTCTGCCAAATAATAGTACTAGAAGGAAGTTTTAACCCCAAGCTTCTGGGCGAAGATGAGATAGTCACCAATATTACCACCTAAAATCATGGCAAAGGTATCTGCTATCCCAGTCTCTGGCAGCTCTTTCACAGCTTTTCATCTAGAGTTTGATAGGTAGTAGCTTTCCATTGCCTTCCAAATGAGACTAGGAGGCCAGTTCACCAGGACTCCCTGCAGTTCTAACAGAACACAGGCAAGTTGATCTGCATCCCAAAGCCTTTCATTGGGGCTATCTGAAAATGCTGCCTCACTAATAGAAGCACAATATGCAAGATGCCAGTGCATCTCTGTGATTTACAATATGTCTAATGAGCAAACCCAATGAAGAGGTTTGTTGTCTACCATAAAACCAGATGGATGTAAGCAGTGATTAGAAGCAATTAACTCTGTTCAGCACTAAATAACTTTCCATCATTAATGTACATTTTTCCACCTCATTAGAGGTACAGAGGAGAGCATGAGGTAAGGTGCACTCAATTTGAATTTCAGATATGCATATGTTTGGAGAAAAAAACATAAATTTGTGAGGAAAACAGAATACATGTTAATAGAGGCCTTGTATTGAAGCCATTTTTATTCCATCAATACTGGCTTGGGCATGTATTCAATTTTACCAGCCACATCCACCAGCCTTTAGTTGAATAGGAAGCTCATGACATCAAGTTCTGGTAAGAAACACAAGAGGTGATCAATAAACTAGTGACTATGAACATAGATTATCCTTTTTATTTGCTGTCAATATAATAATTTATTCTTTTAAATGATTAGTGATGGCATCTAAAAGAATAAATCTAGAAAATACCATATTGATTATTTAAGATACTTTTTGGGAATTTCAGCCTAAGGCATCCAAAAAAGCCACTCAATCCTCCTCTACAAATATCAAGTATATACAACACCACTTCAGTCATTTGATGAATTTATTATATGAGAGAGTTTTGCTAATTGATAACATTAGTTAAAAAATAAACTTTGACTCCCCCCACCAAAAAGAAATCTTTCAAAATTTATTGACTTTTAAAAATAATATAAGAGATGTTCTAGGTCACAGGATTATAGTATTATATTAAACGAGTGAAGGAGATACACTACGATCTCAAGCATACAAAAGCAAGCTCAGGAAAAATGTTGAAAATAAACTATAATAGTATTAATGAATATTGTAGATAATGGGGCTCTGGATGGTTTTATTTTCTTCACTATTACTCCTATTTCTCAACTTTTCTATAGTATACAATTATTTGTTCACTTATCTCCTTGCTCCCCAAAGGACTGGATACAGCTTAAAAAGTAAAATAACTCAGATAAAGAGTAAACATCATTGAGATATTTTTTAAATAAAAATTATTATTTGTGTTCATAAATGACTATAAAGAAGTAATAGAACAGAGTGCTTAAAAGCATACAATACAGGTGTATTTATTTTCTTTTGATGATTATGAATGAGTAATAGTTATTGTTTATCAAAGTCAATTATAGTCAATAATACACTTCTAAAATGCATTTTAAAATTAATACTTGGAGCTAATGTGTATAATACTTACTCTTTGCCAGGTATTTTTAAAATTTGTACATATTCATTCATTTAATCCTCACTCAATAATTCTATGAGGTAAGAACTACTATTGTCCTCATTTTATAGTTCCTGACTACCTGTATTCAAGTCCCAACTCTTACACTCACTAGCTGCATGAGCATTTTGAAGCAAGTTTGCTATTACTGGTTATCAACTTGCTTAAATCCAGTAAGAGAGAACACCCACACAGACAATAGGTCACATGTAGCAGGCAGAAAGGAACAATTGTGAGTCAATATTTGAAGGCTCAGGAAAGGGGTCTGAGGTGGATAGAGTCTTACTTGTTCATGCCCCACTTGTACCACAGCTGAGGAACCCCAGAAAGCAGCCCAACCTGGTTTTATACTCCAGGGTAACAGGACTTGCTGGAATAAGGCATTCAGGAACATCCTCTTTTTAGGGGGGACTGGAATAGGGCCTTGGCTGTTCCAGCCAGTCTTCCTTTTTCTCAGGATGTTGCATTCCCAGCATATTTTAAGTTATTCTTGAGAACTTCAAATAAGGAAAGGGAGGGAACTGGGTTAGCCCAACGCTATGCAGTGAACTGCCCTGCAAACATGAACAAGTCACTCAATGTCTCTGTGCCTCAGTTTCTAGATCTGTAGAATGAGACATGTTAATCCTTGTTTAGCAGGATTATTGACTAAGGAATAAATTAGTAAATATGTAAAATTAGTGAGAAGAATAGTTGGCAAAGAGCAGGTACTATACATATTAGCTATTAATATCACCTAAAAATATTTTTAGAAGAAAATTATCACTGACTTTGATGAACAATATGAGAAATTCATGATCAGCAAAAAGAAATAAATACAATGTCTTAATATGTTGGTGCTGCTATAAGAGAATATGAGAATGGGCAATTTATAATGAACAGACATTTATTTGGCTCACTGTTCTGGAGAGTAGGAAGTCTAAGATTGAGGGAGTGGCATCTGGCAAGGGCCTTTCTGCTGTGTCATCCCCTTGTGGAAGGCAGAAGGGCAAGAGAGAGCGAGAAAGAAAACAGGACTGAACTTGACCTTTTATAATAAACCCACTCCCACAATAATGCATTAATCCAGTCACGAGGGGACACCACTTATGGCCTAATCACCTCTCATTAGGCCCCACCTCCCAACACTGCTGCATTGGGGAATCAGTTTCTAATACATCCTTTTTTGGGGGTGGAGGGTGTTCATTCAAACAATAGCATATATATATATCAGATACTTGTGAAAGATCCAACTAAATTCTATCATGCTGGTCTCCATTGCATTAACATTTCTGTTACCAAAATCAAAAGTCCTTACTACTTCCTTCCAGTAGTAGAGGAGTATTTCTGTTTTATTTGTTCTTGTATCACAATGTGCATTGAAAATGAAGCAGTTCTTTTGCAAGTCATCACCATAAAACATACTCATGATGGTGTGTTGGTGAATGTTCAGAAACTGGCTCATAGAGAGGCATTTGGAACATTTGTCAATTTCTGTGTTGTGGTGGTGTAAATAACTTCACCATGGTTAATTTAAAGCTACCAATGATTTACCAACCAGAACGCAAAATTTCTGAAAATGTAACAGTCAGCTAGTAAGAAAGAGTACTAGCCAGTCCCAAGATACAAGTATTTATTAAGGGCCTATCTGCATGTGCTACAAACTGGGTACTCCATAAATAAGTGGAAACATCAACAACTTGTGATTCTAAAATGATGTCATCAGTATTTCTGTAAAGGTGAGCAACTATAATGAGTAGAGCTAGTTGTTGTAAGCATATCCAAAATAACAAGTGGAGAAGTGAAGGACATAAGGAAATCCATGTACTTGACCTTCATCTAGTTTAGAACCAGCTTGAAAAAGAAAATAAATAGCTGGATTTTGTTTAGAGAGATCAGCAGATAAATGATGTCTTCTCCATATGATATTCTGGCATATAAACTATGAGATAATCAACTAAATTGAAACATACAAATAAATAAGAGTTTAACTATATTTTAATCATATGAAGTTCATTTTATATAAGTCATATAAAGTGTAAAACAAAAGCTTCCTAATCTTACCATAGTGTGCATAAATGGGATCGTTTATGCTGATAAAATGTCAAATATTAATTTTAGGAAAAGGAGCTTTTCCAAACTGGACTTATAAATAGTTTTGAAATAGCAGTTAGACCACATGGTATTCTCAAACCATGGCTCTGATTATCAGAATCCCTAAAGGAAAAAAAAAAAAAAAGAAATCAACTGCATATCATATCAACTGATCATTTTTACTGTTTACATTTCTGACCCACATGTACTTGCCTGCCTGCACATATTAATATTTCAGCATATAACAAAATAACTGAATCCCCAAGGCTCTTAGTTCATTAATACTGCTATCTGTCCCATGAATACAGTTGTTGCCCTGTGCTTTTGGCAGTTGTTGAAGTTGATTTGTTAGCTTGATAGCCCCATCCAGCACATTGCTCTTTCATTGTGATAATAATTAACCAGTATAAAATTTTTATACCCTGAAATCAATGTAAAAGTAAGTGAATGTCTAGTTTACAAGTAGAGTACTATATTTGGTGTTATGAAGAATAAAGAAAATGGTATATAATATGATCACTGTTCCAAGGAGTTTACAATCTAATTGTGGAGATAAGATTAAGCTTTATGGACAAAATGACACTATAAAATTATAATACAGTAGTCCTCCTTTATCTTTGGGGGATATGTTCCAAGACCACTAGTGGATGCCTAAAACTGTGAATAGTACTGAAACCTCTATATACTATGCTGCCTTTATATTTATATACCTATGATAAAGTTGAACTTATAAGCTAGGCACAGTAAGAGATTAACAACCACTACTAATAAAATAGAACAATTATAGCAATTATTGAATTATAAGTTATGTGAATATGAATTCTCTCCTTCCTCTCTCAAAATATTTTAATATTTTTGGACCACAGTTGACCATGGGTAACTGAAACCATGTAAAGTGAAACGGTGGATAGGAAGAGACTATTGTGTTCAAGGAAGATTCAGCTTCTTATTAACTTCATCTCTGACAACCCAGGAAGCAAACAAACAAGCAAAAACTTTGCAAGGTTTTGCAAAGGCCATGTACATGACAAGCCTTTACAAGAAAGGATGCCCTGAGCCATCACTTGGCAATTCTTTCCTACTTTTATAGCATCCCAACAAACTAGGCTACATAATTCAAGCTGACAACTGATTTAAAAGTATCAAAATAGACCTTGGAAGAAATAATGGTCCAGAGAAAAATGAAAAGAAAAACTTCAATAATAAGGGAAATAGTCCTATATATTTTAATGGAGCATTTCAAAGAGCACTTTGTTTCACTAATAAAAATTATTGTTCATAATGTTGACCCTGAATCATCAGGAAAGTGTGAAATTAGAATAATCTGTTTAAAATGGCAAGGAGGCATGTAAAATGTCTTTTGAAAATGTTTCATTCAAAACAGTTAAGTTGTAGTGCTCATGATAGGGAATCTGCTATTCAGAATTTCATATGCTCCCAGTGTTTAACATAGCAGAGGTTTCACTGTATATTTTTATTCTAGAAAATTCCAGGGAGACACCTGGCATTGGCAGAGTCTTTTTTAGCTTATGAGAAGAGCTCTCATGAGTCAGAAAGGTTGACATCTCTTTCTAGACTATCTTCCAAGATGAGATGTTTATAAACTCACAACTTTAGGAAAGTTTACCAAATGGTGGTAAGAAGATGGTCAATTCTAGACCCATTAAAATGGATGACATTCTAAGGAATTTACCTTGGTTTTTCTGTTTTTCTGCAAAGTGAGCCATTCAGGCATTGCATCTTCTGAAATTTCCTCGCCTCTTTCAGGAAAGCATATTGGGACAGAGCTTGCCAGCTGTCTGCTCCCTTTGCCTTCTGCTGCCATTATCCTGAGGTACCGCCCCACCTTCTGGCCCTCCAGCTTGTGGGGGGTGGGGAATAAGGAGGAGAACAGAACTCTCCCTGCCTCTGACATGCATAACACAATGAAAAGAGCAGAAGGAATGTATATCTATACATATATTTGTCTCTCTCTACATATAGACATACATAGACTGATAGTACGAGTGTGTGCATGTATATGCATGTGAATCCACATGCCCAGTGCCAGAATATCTCTATATGTATATATACACGGTATATATTCCATATGCTCTTTCTTTCTGCAGCACACATATGCAGCTGGGAATAACTACTGTGAAAAAAAAATTACATACTCACCAAAGACAAATTATGAAGCAGAAACAAGAATATATGGAATGTAGCTATTATAAATTCTTCTCATCTGCTGCCTGCCTTTATTAGAACAAGCTCATGTAGCTTAAGAAAATATCTAGCGTTTTATATTGCACGCATATAAAAACAGCTCTTTTCCCTCAGTCTCATGTTTTACACAAGCTCAGCCAGACACTAAGCTGGTTCTGGGCTGACAACTAATGTAGTCAAAAGGTTTAAAGAAACATAATACTTAATGCTGAATTATGATGGTTGCGTAGATTACTGGGCAAAAAAGCACAGTATAGTTTGAGCAAATAAGATGAGAGGATTCCATAATAGACAAATGTGCGTGATGACTATTATGTGCAAGTCACTGCACAAAAGACCCAGGCATGTACTGTGTCATTTAATCCCCAGCAGGCCACTATGCGGTTGTTACCATCACTCTTGCCATTTTACAGATAAAGAAAAGTGGGGCTTAGAGAGACTAAATAACTGACCTACAGGGCCGGGATCTGGCTACAGTATGTCTGCCTCCAGAGCCTGTCTTCTTAAACACCATCTTATGCTGCTGCTCAGCCAGGGTATATTAAGACATCTAACATATATAGAAGTATATGCTGTGCTTATAGGAATATAAAAACATGACAGTAGTCTCAG
Organism: Sapajus apella; assembly: GCF_009761245.1. Lineage (NCBI taxonomy): Eukaryota > Metazoa > Chordata > Mammalia > Primates > Cebidae > Sapajus > Sapajus apella. The sequence continues at coordinate 18,583,922 of NW_022436985.1, forward strand.
TAGTGGAAGCTAACCCCTCCTTTTAAGTTGGTTTTTGTCATTCCTTTACTATAAGTAGTTGATAAATTTCATGATGCACAATTTCACTAGTATATATATTTTGAGAACAAGTCTTGCTCTGTCACCCAGGCTAGGAAGCAGTGGCATGATCTCAGCTCACTGCAACATCCCCCTTCCAGGTTCAAGCAATTCTACTACCTCAGCCTCCTGAGGAGCTGGGATTACAGGTGTGCACCACCATGCCTGGCTAATTTTTGTATTTTTAGTGGAGATGGGATTTTGCCATGATTGCCAGGCTTGTCTCCAATTCCTGGCCTGAAGCCATCTTCCCACCTCCATCTCCAAAAGTGTTGGGGTTATACATGTGAGCTACCACATTTGGCCCTAACCACAATGTAATCTCAACTGGATTATTAAGTGTTCAGTTACAATGGACTTGATACAATTTTAACTCAAATTTTAAAATAACTACAAGTATGCAAATTAAATAAGCATTAAAAATGTTAAAAAATTCACTTTTTTCCTACTTATATATTAAATGTTATTGCAATTTGTCAGGACAATAATGGCTTATTGACTCAGAGTGACAACAATAAGCTGAATACTTGCCCAGCATTTGTGATGGTCCCTCTGGGGAGTTGGGCTGGGTGTTCAGTGGATGTATTAACTATTTTAGGCCACCACAATACACTGAATAGCCTTTAGTGGCCGGAAAATGCAGGTGATTAAGCATTCATAGGCCAAGTGACAAATGGTAGCAATGCCAAACCATTTCTCAATGAAGACTTCTTGTTAAGAAATTTATAAGGAAGTAATCACTTAGTAAGATCTATCACTCACTTCAAATGCTTCAATTATTCATCTCACTAACACATTGAGCTCAATTCTCCTCGGTGTCTAAATTGCTTTCTGATATTAATTTAAGGGCTTGAGGAGTGATCCTAACTCATTTAGGCCACTTGGTGCTGTTAAGACTTGTGAAATGTATTTCAGGAAAAGATTCAACTCAGCCAACATTTTCAAAAATTGTTCAGTCCACAAACTTCTCAGCAGCCTGTCCATTTACAAATTTCAAGTAGTTAAGGTAGTAAGTTTAGTACATAATCCCTGTAATTATATAAAATACATTATTATTAGAAAAAAATTATGCAAGCCTGAAAACTGTGTTTCAGAAGCAAAGGACAGTTTTGTTTGTTTGTTTGTTTACAGCAGTTATATAATTTTCTGAGATCACTTTCAATCTACTAATCTCCAGATTTGGGGAAAATTTATTTTATTTTGTTTATTTTTATTTTCTTGAACAAAATCCAAATTATTAGTTTTAGCTGAGATTCCTTTGTTTTTTTGAAGCTCATAATCTAAATTTCTATAAAGAGGTATTATCCTATTTAGCCAAAATATTAGTACATGAAATATGTATAACCCTATACAAATGTGAGTATTACTTTAAAGATAAAATATTAAGTTATAAGCAATGACTACAAATTTAGGAACAAAACTGAGTTTGGAAAAAATCTAGAACTACTTCCTAGAATTTAGCTTAAAGGCTTTTCTTTCATATGTAGGGTAAAAGCCCACCCTTTGTCCAACAGAAATAAAAAGCATGCATATCTATTTCAGTCAGAAATGCAAAATATCTCATAGCTCTGAAGACTAGAAGTCCAAGATCACCATGCTACAGGGTTGGCTTCTTAGGAAGCCTCTCTTCCTAGCCTGAAGATGCTGACTTCTTGCTGTGTCCTTGCATGGGACCTCTTGTATGCATGCACAGAGAGAAATCTCTGTGTTTCTTCCTCTTCTTCCAAAGAACAACAATCCTAGTGATTAGAACTCTGCCCGTTTTGTTTTGTTTTTTTTACCTTAACCTAAATTACCTCTTTAAAGGCCCTATCACCAAGCACAGTCATATTAAAGATCAGACCTTCTGAAACGGATTAAAAAACACACTGCAAATATCTGCTGCCCACTTTCACCACTTCTATTCAACATAGTACTAGAGGTTCTAGCCAGAGTAATCAGGCAAGAGCAAGGAATAAAGGGCATCCAAATTAGGAGGGAGAAAGTCAAACTATCTCTATTTGGTGATGATACAATCTGATACCTCAAAAACCCTAAAGATTTCTCCAAAAGCCTCCTAGACTTGATAAATGAATTCAGTAAAGACTCAGGTTACGAAATCAGTGTATACAAAACAATAGCACTACTATACACCAATAATGACCAAGCTGAGAATCAAATTAAGAACTTAATTCCATTTATAATAGCTACAAAAAACAAAATACCTGGGAATATAATTTACCAAGGAGGTGGAATATCTTAACAAGGTGAACTATGAAACACTGATGAAGGAAATCATAGATGACACAAACAAATGGAAAAATATCTCATGCTCATGGATTAGAAGAATCAATAATGGAAAATGACCATATTGCCTAGACCAATCTACAGATTCAATGCAATTCCTATCAGCATACTAATGTCATTTTTCACAGAGTTTAGAAAAAACATGCTAAAATCCATGTGGAAACAAAAGAGAACCTAAACAGCCAAATAAATCCTAAGCGAAATGAACAAATCTAAAATCATAACATTACTGTACTTCAAATTATACTACAAGGCTATAGTAACAAAAACAGTGTGGTACTGTTATAAAAGCAGACACATAGACCAATACAACAGAATAGAGAACCCAGAAATAAAGCCAAATACCTACAACCAACTTATCGTCAATAAAGCAGACAAAAATATATACTAGGAAAATGACACCCCATTCAATAAACGGTGCTGGAAAAGTTGATAGCCACGTGCAGAAGAATGAAACTAGATTCCTCTCAACTTATACAAAAAGTAATTCAAGATGAATTAAAGATCTAACTGTAGGACCTGAAGCCATAAAATTTCTAGAAGAAATCATAGGAAAAACTCTTTTGGACATTGGCCTAGGCAAAGAATTTATAACTAAGACCTCAATAGCAAATACAACAAAAACAAAGATAAAGAAATGGGACTTAAGTAAACCAAAGAGCTTCTGCACAGCAAAAGAAATAATCAACAGAGTAAATATACAACTTACAGACTGGGACAAAATATTCACAAACTTTACGTCTGACAAAGAACTAATATCCAGAATCTACAAGGAACTGAAACAAATCAGAAATTTTAAAAACCAAGTAATCCCATTAAAAATGGGCAAGGGACATCAACAGACCTTTCTCAAAAGAAGATATACAAATGGCCAATGAACATAGGAAAAAAGGCTCAACATCATGAATCATCACGAGGGAGGGAGGAGGGAAAGGAGAGCGTGGGGAGGAGGGAAAGGAGAGGGGGGGAGGAAGGAAAGGAGAGAGGGAGGGAGGAAGGAAAGGAGGGAGGGAGGAAGGAAAGGAGGGAGGGAGGGAAGGAGAAGGAAAAAAGGAAGGAAGGAAGGAAGGAAGGAAAGAAGGAAAGAAGTTTAGACATTCAACATCTGAATTTTGGGTGCACATGTCTATAATATTAGGTATAGAATAATACTTCATATACTGTGTTGCAACCTGATTTTTCTCTAACCGTTATATTGTGTATATCCTGTCTTGACAAGAGATATTATATATAGTTCTATTGTTATTCTGATAATATGTGATATACCATAATTTATTAAAATAAAACCTTCATTGCTGAGTGTTGAGTACATGTAAATTTTCCTTAGTGTAAACAACATCATCATGAGGTTTTCTGCAGCTGCCAAATATTAGTCTGTATCTTGGATTATTTCCTGATACCACCTTTCTAGTAGAAGAATTGCCAAGTCAAAAGTAAGGAAACTATTAAGACTTTTTATATACATTGTCAAAATACCTTTCAGAAAAGTTATATCAATTTACATAGTAGCAGTGCTTGAGACTGCAAGTTTCCTGAATCCTCACAAAAAAATGAATATTTTAATTTATATCCATTTAATATGTAAACATTTTCCATTTGATGGTCCAGTTTGCACTTTCTACTATTTGTAATGATAACAGAGTTTTCTAATATTTTTAGTCGTTTGTATTTTCTCTTTTGAGGATTACCTGTTCATATATCTTGTCTCTTTTTCTATTAAAATGTTCATCTTTTTGTCATTGAAATATGTGAGAACTATTAACTCTCTGGGTATCATATCTATTTCAAATATTTTTTCAGTTTACCTGCTTTTTTTGTATATATAATGTTTTCTGATATTTTAAATATTTTTGAACAACTTGTCTACTGAACTTTTACATTATAATGTCTGCCCCAGAGGTTATCTGTAGAAGAAGAGGTTGCACAGTGTCCTCTTAAAAAAAAAAAAATCATAGAAAAACTTTTTCTCGGGTCTTAGTGTCAGAAACAGTGTGCTTCTACAGAACAACAGTGTATTTTTTTCTCACAGACACTGTGCAACTTATAATTGATTTTGTTTCATTTTTCCTCTGACTACAAGTAATAATAGAAACAAATTTATAATCTATCTCTAACAACTACATATGTCATGTAGTGTGGGTACTTCTATAGGATAATACAAAGGATGATTTTCTTACATTATTTCCACTCATCAAAGTTACCTCAACTATTGATAATTCTTTCCTAATGTGTGTGTATGTGTGCATGCAGGTGTATGTACGTGTTGCAAGATGCCTCAAATGCTTAGAATACATTCATTTGACTACCCTTAATGGAATCAAAATTTCATTATTTGATCAAAGATAATAAAGAGGAAACTGATTTGAGTTGGAAGCCATTTTTTTTAGACTCGGATGTTTTTCCATGGTTTATGGATAATGCTGCAAGCAAAGCTTTATAAATGAAAATACTTACATCATTAGAATAAATACTTGAGAAACTCCAGAAAAAAAAGCACAAAATTTTAATTACAGCTTTAAATATATATTTGAAATCAGCATTATACTTTTACAGATCAACTTGTAGCCATAACTTTGCCTTCTAATACACACATGCAATGTTTTCAGCATATCTACATTCTATATGTATAACAATTCACAGTACTTAAATAGAGAGATTGTAGGTTTACTTCACTAATAAGACTACACTAAAGAATGTACCAAAAGACTGTATCGCTCTAATAAAAATCTTAATAGCCATAGAAATGAACTTTAGCTTTCAACTGTTTTAAGTGCAACAATTCAATGAAATACACAACAATTCTAAATATATTAGAAACATTTCTATATATTAATAATCAGGTCAGGCCCAGTTACTTGGTGGTTCACATATCCTGAATAATTATATATATATACATGTGTATATATATGTCTGTATGTATGTATGTATAACTCTATATATATGGGTATGTGAGTATATATAAGTTTACATAATGGCCAATGAAAAGACTTTCAGAAGATGAACTCCACTTTATGTTAATAAAATTAAAGACTTTAGGTCCAGTTGCAAAAAACACTATAAACTCAGAGAAGGGTAAACAATGCCCATACGTCTCAAGACTCATTTGTTTAAGAATATAATGTGGACAATGGTATTAGAAAGAACACTGCATAACATAATGTCCTACAGATTAATCCATGTTGTTGCAAATGACAGATTTTATTATCTTTTATGGCTGGATAGTATTCCACTGTATACATACATACCACATTTTCTTTATTCACCTGTAGGAAATAAACCAGGTATAGAAACACAAACATTGCATGATCTGACTCATATGCTGAATCTAAAAATGTTGATCTCATAGAACTATAGAGTAGAATGGTTGTTACCAGATGCTGGGAAGGATAGAAGGAAGAAAAGGAGTAGGAGAGGATTTTGAACATTATCACCAAAAATAAATGATAAATGTCTAAAGTGATGGATGTGCTAATTACCCTGATTTGATTATCATACCATGTATACATGCATTGAAACTTCATACTGTACCCAGTAATATATGCAATTATTATGTTTCAATTATAAATAAAATAAAACTTTAAAAAAGAAAAGACATTACAGGATGAAGTTGAAGTTATTTTTTGATAACTTTACAATATTGCTCATTGGGAAAGTTCTCTAAATAACTCAAAAGCTGTTTCAAAGTGCTTTAAAAATTCACTATTTATTTTATGTAAATAAATTTGAGCCTAAAGGTCACAGTAATATTTTAAAGAACTGAAAGGCTCACATGGAATATTTACAGGGAATATTTAAGGCAAGTGAGAAGGATTTCAATCATGTATAAATTTAAAAAGTCCCAAACACCAAAAATATAAGCAATGTCAAAATAAAAGAGAAAAACTGAAACATATATGTAGCAGGAAAGAGTTTTTACCTTTAATATAAAATGAGCTCTTAAGAAATCAGTGTGAAAAAATTAACATTCTGGTACAAAAATTGGCAAAGATCAAATTCATAAAGTAAAATAAATATGAACAGAGCAAGTATAAATGTAAATTAAAACAAGATTTTATGTTTGTTATAAAAAATCAATATTATTACAAAAGTATTAAAAATCAGCAATCTCATTTACTGCTGGTACATTTGATGTGGTATTTCCGTAAAGAAATTTTGCTATGTGTACAAAAAATCTTAAATAGAAGTTGATTGTTCTTAATATAGTAATACTACTCCTGAGAATCTACTATAAGGAAATTTGCCCAAAGAGTTTTAGAAAGATGTTTTTACAGCATGATTTATAATGGGAAATTTGGGAATAATAAAGGTTCAATTGGTAAATAAATTAAGAAACAGCCATGTACTGTATTTTAAAATAGCTTAAAATCTTATTTTCAAAAAATACCATGAAACATAGGAGAAACTTTTGAAGAATCTTAAGAAAAACAGTATAAAATGCTATATATGGTATAAAACCAACTTATAAAACAAGTTACAAATTTAACACAAAATTATATATACATACATAAAATAAATATATGTATAATAAATATTGCTTATTACACATTTATTTTCATGTATTTTTGTAATGGGACTTTTATTTGACTTCTCTGAATTCAACAAAGTACAGTGGAAAACAGCTTTGTCATGAGCTATTAAAAAAATGCCAGAAACATCTGCATCAATGAAAAACCCAGGATTTCACTGTGAGTTGCATGAGTGAACAGTTTGCAAAGCATTGCAGGGTCTCACTGGAAGAACAAGAAGAATCAATGACAAGAAAACTCAATTTATAATCAAACCATTTTTGTAATTGTTTGACTGTGTCATTTCCAATCACAGGGTCTCTAATTGTAAGTACTGTGCAGTTTCCCACGTTAAATCTTTCATCTCTCCCATGGCTTCTGTAGGGAAAGCAACTTCCCTATTCTCCTAATATCTCTTCTAAGTAACTCCTACCCATCCAGATCTCAATTATCACTTCTTTCTGGAAGCCAGAAACCTACTTGGAACAGGACAAGTTCCTATTTTATACAACGTCTTTGCAGTTTTATCCTTTCCTATTGCACTTAATTCCAATGTAATTTAATAATTAAATGGATGATTCACTGCTGAATGCCTCTTCCCTCTTTCCCAGAACAAAAATTTTATGGAGGTAGAAACCAGCCCCATCTTGTTCACTACTCTGACCCCAAAGCCCAGCAAATAACAATAGGCAGCACATTACTATGTGTCAAATATTCTTCTGAGTTTTTCAGGTATATTAATTTATTTAATTTTCATAACAGTCATATAAGGGAGTTATAATTGTCTTCATTTTAAAAAAGACGGAATTGAAGCGCAGAGGTCCAAGGTCACACAATTAGTAAATGTCTGGGCCAACAGTCAAGCCCAAGCTGCCTGGCATCCTTATCCACGATCTATGCCTTCTCATTGTAGGTACCCCATAAATATTTAAATAAATATTTGAAGAAATGAATGAGGAAGCGCATTAGCAATAAAATGTGTATTTGCTGTGAATTAAGCACCAGCAGAGACATGCCCTGTAACAGCTGTAGCTCATCATTTCATGGTCACCTGACCGTAATAGATGCAGAGGACTCCAGTCCTATAATAGGAATACCATGAACAAAGCTCCATAGACACCCTTATTAGAAATTCAATTATAATGATTTCTTGAATAACAGACTATTTGAGACTTTAGATTTTAGTGACAGAAATCTGAAATTAAAAGATTTGGATAAAAGGCGTAAATGGTTTTATAACACATATATGCATCAAGTCTAATTATAACAACTGACCAACCACAAAGCTCTCCCTTTTATGTGTGCTCTTATTTCTTGTTGAAATCAGCTTTCAAAGAGGGTCTGTAATTGCAAACAAGTTGTGCAGAATAAACAAGCCATTATTGTAATGAGGATAATTCTTGCTGAGGATTATTTTTAAAAGCCAAATTATAGACTCCTAGTCTAAATTGTATCTTTTTTTTTTTTTTTTTGTTACTTGCTTTCAAATTTGGTACTTATTTGCATTTTGCCTGACCTGCTAGTTAGAGCACAAGTTCACAGAGTCCCTTCTGAAGCCATAATGAGCTAAGGTAATAACCACCACATAATTGTGTTCAACTGCATACAAGTGTTTACTTTTTACTGCTGTGCGTCTGCCTCCGAGATTTTTGAGATGCAATTATGCATTGCAAAATTTGCAAGTTGCCAGCCTTGCTTGGACTATTTTTGCTATGTTTCACATTTAAACTGCTTAAGTGTATAAGTGGAGGTATAAAACAGCCAGGTTTTCCAGACTAGAAAATTACTGTTACTTAAATGGCAGAATTTCTGCTCTGTGGTTTCCTATTTCCATGCCTTGCCTCGGCTACATATCTTTTTAACCATCTGTTTCTTTCTGGCGACCGGTTACAGGGAGGCAAGCAACTGTATCTGCATTACTATGTGGTTTGACATCTGGTATCTAAATCCAACCATGGTATTTATTTGCGAATTGTTTAAATATGAGATCATATTAGTTACACTTGCAGATCCCTCTTCATTAACATTTCCAACCCTGCTCATGCCAGAATTGCATGCCATTTGCCATAGAGAAAAAGTATGCATGTTTTCCTGCAGGTTGCATACAATTTGGGTATGTGAATATGAAATTTTTTAAGTAACAAGAATATATTACACAAGAATTAAAATTGGAAATTTTAGATATGATAGTGAGAGGTGTTAACACACATCTCAATGTGCACATGCTCTTAAGTATTCCCAAGACTGCTCTTGTTGAACAAGTTCAAAAACTGTTGAAATAATGACATATCAATCTTTTTGGACAAAGATACTATTGACCCATGATCATTTGGAAAATGTTGCTGTTCTCCCTCGAAGGAAAGGATTCTGCACTGTCTCCTCTTTTCCTTGTGGCCGAAAGTGTGCATTTGGAAAATGGTCAACTAGGGTTAGGGTTACAGGAGGATACCCCAGACCTTAGAAAACACTAAAACACTGAGGAAATAAAACAATGGCTTTGGTCTCATAAGTACCACTCATGATATAGTTTACAAATGATAGTCATGATGTTCCCAACAATCTCTTAATTCTTCCCAGTTTGATTCCCATACTTAAGACCACTTGACAATCCAAGTGAGCCAAGAACAATTCAGGTGGAAAGAACAATTTTGTATTAAAAATAATCTCAGAAAAAGATGCACGATTTTGGTAGCATCCTCTTATACATAAGAAGAAAGATGGAATTGATCCTGCCAATGAAGGAGGCATAGAATCTACCTGGACCATGAGGAACCTCTTAAACTGAGTCCTTCTTTATTTCTTGCTTCTTCCACTCTCTTGCTCTCTTAAACAGGTTTTGACATATCTTGTGATTATCACCTCAGAAAGCAGATGTGAGATCTGTTTAACTGACAACTTGGAAAATGTTACTTTTCACATTCTATAGAGAAAGTGTCAAAAAGGCAAACTCCAAATAAACGTAGGGCATATTTACCAGCTCCTTCAGCTGAAACTAAATTCCCTTTAAATCTGCTTAAAGTTAATTTACTTATTTTGCATAACCTCTTCCATCTACTCACCCACACCCTTTATTGACCTAGAGAAATCATAATCATCTTTATGATTCAGCTCAAATTTATTTTCATCTGTGAAGACTTCCTCGATTCTCCCAGAAAGAGTCAAGTGCTTTGACACAACTCTCCTTTATACTTGAAGTACCTCTATGATACTGCAATGCTTCTATGTGTTTAGATCATGTGCTTACATGACAGTACCAGTCAAGAAATGTCATAACAAAGTTGTATAACAAACTCAGTAACACTAGTAGCATAGAACAATAAGTTTATTTTACTCACAGGTCTGGGGCTCAGCTAGACACTCTGTTTCAAGTGCTACCTGTGTTATCCAGTCCAGGGAGCAGATGACAAGGAGAAGCTTCTCTAAAGCAATGGCATGGCAGAGCCAAAAGAGAGTGAGCAGAACTACGTGAGGCCTCTTAAGCTTGGCTCAAAACTGGCACACTCACTTTTGACCACATATAATTGGCTAAAACAAGTCACATGGCCAAGTCCAAAGTCAAAGCATAGGAAAGTACTCTTCATCCATAATGAGTCCATGGTAAGAAGATAGATGCAGGGAAGACTGAAAACACTGAGACATAAAATTAAATCTACCATAATGTCTAATATAGCAAAGGGCACACATTTAATAGAGATTTGTTGGATGAATGAATGAATAGAACCTAAAACATTCAGATTAAATCCCAAAGTTTGTGGAAATAAAATATACCAAAAAAACCCAAAAAAACAAAAAAAACAAAAAACCACCTCAGTACTTAAATTCCTCTTTAGTAAGCTTTGAGTTATCAATTTAACCTTGTTTGGACTTAAGTACATGCATTAGTTTCCTATTGCTATGGTAACAAATTACCACAAATGTAGTAGCTTAAAACATTACAAATTTATTATCTTACGGTTGTGGAGGTCAGAAATCTGACTGTGTCTCACTGGACTAGAATCAAAATGCTAGCAGGACTATATTCCTTTTGGAGACTGTGTGACAGAACACTCTTTTTTTTTTCTGTCTTTTTCCATCTTCTAAAAGAAGCTCATATTAGCTGGTTCACAGCCCCTTATCTCCTAAGCCAGTGATAGCACCCAAACCTTTCGACAGCATATTGGTCTGATACTCTTCTGTTTCTTCCTTCAATGTTTAAAGGACTATTGTGATTACATGGGACCCACCTAGATAACCCAGGATAATCTCCCTATTTTAAAGTTACCTAATTAGACACTTTTATTTTATCTACAACCTTAATTCTTTTTGCCACGTAACCTAACATATTCACAAGTTCCATGGAATAGAATATGGACATCTGAAGAGGGGAGGGGAGCAGATTTTTCTGTCTACCACATGGCTACAACATATTCTAATGAAAAAGCACAGATCCAGGAAACAGTTCTAGTTTGAGTCCTAAAACTAACCAAAAATAGTAAATTGGACAAGTCTCCTAAAATTTCAATTATTCCTGGTGAAATGAGGAGGTTCTAGCTGATCTCTAGGGGCCTTTCCAACTCAAATTTCCTTGATTCTGTGAATATATAGTACATCTAATTATACCTTAGAGTTAAAAGAGATTACAAAGGCTAATTCATCAGCATAAAAACAAAAATATAGGTGAAAGCCTAGCAGTGTTATGTAAACATGGAGGAGGGTCATTATTAATTCTCTCTGGGTGGCTATAGGGGCTTCATGGAGGAGGTGAGATCTGAGCTTACACACCCCTGCAGTGGGGACATTGATATTTGGAGCATGGGAACTAGATGTAGATCACAAAAATTGAAGAGCACAAACCTTATAGGGCACAAGCCATGTAGAGAATGGTGAGAAATCACATGTGGACAGAACATAAAGAGGCAGAGATAGAACCTGGAAGTATAGTGTAAGGTTAAATTGTGTGCTTTCTATAGAAACAGGAGAGTAAATATTTTTAGTAAGTAAGGAACAGACATGGTAGGTGTATTAGTCCATTCTCACATGGCTAATAAAAACATACTCAAGACAGGGTAATTAATAAAGGAAAGAGGTTTAATTGACTCACAGTTCAGCATGGCTGGTCAGGCCTCAGGAAACTTACAATCATGGAGGAAGGAGAAGCAAACATGTCCTTCTTAAAATGGTAGCAGCAAGAAGTGCTGAGCAAAAGAGCAAAAAGCCCCTTATAAAACCATCAGATCTCGTAGGAACTTAACTCACTAGCATGAGAACAGCAGCACAGGTATAACCACCCCCATGATTCAATTGTGTCTGACTAGGTCCCTCCCAGAACACATGGGAATTATGGGAACTACAATTCAAGATGAGATTTCAGTGGAGACACAGTCAAATCATATCAATAGACTTGTGTCTCTTATAAAAATAAGGCAAGAATAATGAAAGGGTGGCTTTTTTAGCTGCTTTATTTTATTTAACATTTTGGATAACAGTGTTGCATTAAACTAGCTTATCAGATACCACAGAAAGATTTTCTTAAAGATTTTAAAATCCAAAAGAAAAAACCAGTAAAGACTATTTGTATCTCAGCTCACCAGTGGTCTACATATGTAAAAAAAAAAAAAAAATAGATATTTATTTAGAATAAAAACATATTTTAAAACTATATTTTAAAAATAGAATTATTCACCCACATAGAGTTTAGAGAATTAAATACACTTCCAATCCAAAATTACACTCAGCCCCATGCTAAGTGAGCACTTGCTATATTTATCAACTTCTTACTGAGAAGTTGTTCTTAAGATTCCAATTCTACAGGCTCTGTTTATTTTCTTTGTTTTAGTAGTTAGAGTCCAAAGCTCTGGGGTAGCTAATTGCCCATTAACATTATTTCATCTATCATCACAAACACAGATATCTTGAATGATGAGAAGGTATATTTGTAATAGAATCTCTCCCTTTTATCTATGGAAGAAGTATTTAGATTAGAGAGGACACTTTTCTTTCTGACTCATCCCTTTTTTCCCTGCTCCCTTGAGGTTTTGAGCCTCTCCCACAGAACAGCAGAATGGAGTCCATGGAGTTCCTCAGAGCACTCTTGAGAAAAATCATCTGAATTCAAACTTATCTCCAGGTTTGTGTGACACTCAGCAAGTTACTTGACTACTATATATATTTTTTTCATCTGTAAAATAGGGATAAAAGTAATACAGACTTCAGAGGGTTGGAATAAGTTTTAGATGAGTTAATATCTGCAAAGTGCTTAGAAACCAGGCACTATGAAAAGTGTTTACTAAATAAACACCCCTGGATTGACAGGTATGTAAGAAAGACAAAATTCTTATTTGCTTAGGCCCCTGGAGTTTAATTTTCTGTTACTTGCACCAGAATATAGTCTTAGTTGACATATGTACCAGATAAAGCTTTTCAAAATCAGGGCTTTTAGTTCCTTTCTAACCTCATTTCTCTTTACTCTTTCACCTCTCCACTTCCTATGCCCAATTTCTCACCTTTGGACACATGCCTTAAGCACCCAGAGTCACACTTCCCATTATCCTTAAAGACATACATTTCACCTTCAACATCACATCATACAGAAAGCCTTTCTTAACTCTCATTCAACATACAACGTTGTAATTATTTTACTACATGTATGTTTCTTTTATTAAAGTGTCAGTATGCTGAGAAATCAAAGAAGACACAAACAGAAAAACATCCCATGCTCATGAACAGGAAAAATCAATATCATTAAAATGGCTACACTGCCCAAAGCAATTTATAGATTCAATACTGTTCCTATCAAATTACCAATGATATTCTTCCCAGAACTAGAAAAAACTATTTAAAAATTCATATGGAACCAAAAAAGAGCCTGAATAGCCAAGGCAATTCTAAGCAAAAAGAACAAAGCTGGAGGCAGCACATTACCCAACTTCAAACTATAACACAGGGTTAAAGTAACCAAAAAAGCATGGTGCTGGTACAAAAACAGGCACATAGACCAATGGAACAGAATAGAGAGCCCAGAAATAAGACCACACATCTATGATCATCTGATCTTCAACAAAAATGACAAAAACAAGCAATGGGGAAATGATTGCCTATTCAATAAATGGTGCTAGGTTAACTGGCTAGCCAAATATAGAAGATAAAGCTGGATCCCCTTTCTTACACCATATACAAAAATTAACTCAAAATGGATTAAAGACTTAAATGCAAAACCCAAAACTATAAAAATCCTGGAAGACCACCTAGGCAATACCATCCTAAACATAGGAAAGGGCAAAGATTTCGTAACAAAGACTCCAAAAGCAATCACAACAAAAGCAAAAATTGACAAGTGGGGTCTAACTAAACTTAAGAACCTCTGTACAGCAAAAGAAACTATCAACAGAGTAAACGGACAACCTACAGAATGGGAGAAAACATTTGCAAAATATGTATCTGAGAAAACAACCTACAGAATGGGAGAAAACATTTGCAAAATATGTATCTGAGAAAGGTCTAATATCCAGCATCTACAAGGAACGTAAACAAATTTACAAGAGAAGAACAAACAACCTTATTAAAAAGTGAGCAAAGGAAGTATAGTATGAACAGATACTTTTCAAAAGAAGACATACATGCAGCCAACAAGCCTATGCAATAAAAACTCAATATCACTGATCATTAGAGAAATGCAAATCAAAACCACAATGAGATACCATCTCACACCAGTCAGAACGGTTACTATTAAAAAGTCAAGAAAAATAATATGCGGATGAGATTGCAGAGAAAAGGGAATATTGACACACTGTTGGTGGGAATGTAAATTAGTTAAGCCATTATGGAAAACAGTATGGCGATTCCTCAGTGAGCTAAAACAGAACTACCATTCAACCCAGCAATCCCACTGCTGGGTAATATACCCAGAGGAATACAAGTCATTCTGCCATAAAGACACATGCACGTGAATGTTCATTGCAGCATTATTCACAGTGGCAAAGACATGGAATCAAAATAAATGCCCATCAATGACAGATTGGATTTTTAAAATGTGGTACATATATACCAGGGAATACTATGCAGCCATAACAAATAATAAAATAAGGTATTTTGCAGGAATATAGATGAAGCTGGAGACTATTATCCTTAGTAAACCAATGCAGGAAAAGGTAACCAAATACTGCATGTTCTCACTTATAAGTGGGAGCTAAATAATAACTTAGGAACACAAAGAAAGAAACAGACACTGAGGTCTACTTGAGGGTGAACGGTGGAGGAAGGAAGAGGAGCATAAAAGATAACTATTGAGTATTGGGCTTAATACCTGGGTGAGGAAATAATCTGTATCAAAAAACTCCTGTGACACAAGTTTACATATGTAACAAACCTTCACATGTACCCTCAAACCAAAAATAATAGTTAAAAAAATTTTTTTTAATAAAAAATAGTCAACTTCCCCAAGGAGAAAAATGGGGCTTTCATTTATCTTTAATGTCTGGCACAGCAACTGGCATGTTACCATTATCAGCAAATGTTGGGTGAAAGAAGGGCTCACTTTACACAGATTCCTGCCATCAGGCTTTAATTGCTATGTTGTAAACAGTTTAATCTGTGATAAAAAAAAAAAAAAAAAAAGAGGGAGAGACACAAGAAAGCAGAATGCTGTAAATGTTTTAAATTGTTATACTCCATTTGTTACCTAATATTTTATTCTTGTATTTGAAAGGCTCTTCAAATATAAACTTTTTAAAAAATGATTTTACATATGAGGCCACATAGAATTAAGCTTATTTTAAAATACTTTTCCAAAACGTCATCTCTGTGAAAACAATCCAAGAAGAATAAGAACTTTTATTTTCTTGTAAGCACATTTGATTTTGTCCATTCAATTTTGTCCTTTAGTTTTGCAGTGCACGGAAGAATAACTTTCAAGTTTCTATTAACATTTGAAACTGGATTTTTCCTGAAATTGTAAAATATCAATATCAATATCAATAAGACAAATGATGTTTGAAGTGCTTTACACATGATAATTTAGCTTTGATCGGGGGGGGGGTTGTTTTTGTTTCTGTGGTTTTTGTTTGTGTGAGAGGTGTTTGCTTTTTTTTTTTTTTTTTTTGCTACCCAATGTCAATTATATCTTCCAGCTGACTTGAAACTTTTTATAGTTCTCTGCAAGGCTTCCACATTTTTCTGGTCTCAATTATAGCTAACTCCATCATGCTCATCAAGACTCCTAGCTCACCACCTTGCTCTCTTAATTCATGAAGTCTTAGCTCTATCAATTATTTCTTCTCTTTTCTGTATCACCAGAGTTGCCCTTTCCATTAACTCCTGCCTCTCAACAAATTCTGTTTTTGTCTGGGATCCTCAGAAACAAACCCTTAGAGAAGGAGTCAGGTACAAATATTTAGATAGGGGATGGCAATGTGACACAGGGAATGGAGGATGTGAACAAAGTGGGGTGTTACTAATCAAATTTCTAATCAAGTAAGAGGATACAGTGTACACTCTCAGCTATATCTTCTTGGGGAACTCTGGCAGACAGAACATGGTGTAGGCCTCGGAATTACCTGCAGCAACATGGTGAGGGCTCAGGGGACATGAAAAGGCTACCAGCCATGTCTATCTACTATTTCCACTCCCAATTCCACTTCTGCCTACTGTTAATGCCTGTCCTTTCTCCTCACATTACAGGCAGTTTTTTAAATTGTTTATTTAAAATTGTTTTTTAAATAGTTTTTTAAATTGTCTTTTTTCCTTACTTCCTATTGCTTCCTCAAAATGTTGCCATCTAGCTATCCCTCTTACAAATGCCCCAACATGGTTCTTTCCAATATGTCCTTCTAAGCAATCCAATAGACTCTTTGGATCCCTTAGCTTAATTGATTTCTGCTACATCCTGCATCCTTTCTTCTCAAATCTCTCTAGTTCACTGGTTCTCAGGTCACCTATCTCAGTTCTCTTGTCTCCTTGGAATATCTCTGCCTCCTTCACAAGCTTCTATTTCTCTTCTCACTGTTTGTAATCACCAGGGAAGGGTATGACTTGGCATTTTCATTTGGTCTTGGATGAGCTCAGACCCACCCCAAGCTTCCACGGCTACCCAGAGGCTGAAGACTCTCTTCTGAAATTCAACAGCAAATCATTTATTCTTTTGCTGACTAAATATTTCTCAAGAACCTACTATGTAAAACGAAATGTGTCAAGAGATGAATCATAGGAACAATAGCAAGTTTTCACCAGATTTACATCTCCAAAGGGTAAAATTTTGTCACCATTAAGTTATGACTGTATTTTTTAAACAGGAGTTTGTGTCTTTATGTTGTTATTTTAACTCTTTTTACATGCCTCTTGATAAAATTAATTTTCATTGTTTTACTTGCAGCTTGCTGTTTCAATGACAACTCTGCAGTATTCAAAATAAGACTGAATGTGTAGTCTAATTTTAGATAAACAAATGGGGAAAAAACAAATTCAAAAAAGGAGAGAAAATTTGTTGCAATCGAGAACACAAACAATCCACATTTAAAACTAGAGTTCTGTCTTGTGAATGCATATCCTCACAAGTATTTCTAAGTATTAACAACTAGAGACAAGTTCAATTTGCTAAAATGCATGGATGGTCTGCACTTTAAATAACTGAAGGTTAGAGAAATAAACATATCTTGAAATTCCTCCCCAGTAAACCCAAAGAAAAACTACATGCCATAATGTCACAGCTGGAGATACCGTTTCTAAACCTAACAGAAATTGTTAATGTTTTATACCTCAGGACTAACTGTCACGGGTAGTATTTAAACAGCCTCACTCAATGTGAAGAAGAACTGAAATGTTACTTTTCTTCATGTAGCATTTTTTGATTTATTTGTCTTGAATAATATGAAATGCTGCAGTTCCCCTGTAATGCCTATGAACTGAGTTATTAAATAAATGACTCCAGCCCTGGGCAGCAGTGGGCCATGACATGCTGCTATTTGCACTCACAATACAAATTCAGCTGGATGGATGAACCTGGCACGGTACATCCTCATTGGGACATTCGTTAGCCTCACTTTACAGCTGTCAGAAATGATATCTGTTATTCAGCCCAGACCTGGGCTCTAAGAAAGAATTTTAAAGTAATTGATGATAAAACATGGGAAATTATTTGAGAAAAAGCAAACCTATTTGAAAAGCTGACAAACCAAATGTAAAAAAGAAAATCAGTCTTGGAAGATTAAAATGTAATAATAAAAATAATAATTACAGATTAGAGCCAGACAAAGGATATGCACCCAACCTTACCTAAAAGAGTCCTGTGAGTTTATTACACTAGTCTTCAAGCCACACATTTAATTTGTTTCTAAGCTTGCATCCTTTTCCTGTGAGTTACTCAAGCATATAAACCTCACCGTGTTCATTGTGCTTCTCAGGTGTTATGTGTACTTCAATGCTCAGTGGAGGTTTGTAGCCTCACAGGTGCTGCCATGTACATTCCAGATAATTTCAGCCTTTTAAGGAAAGAAGAGCTAAAGCCCTTATGGAATCAAAGCTAGGTTGTTGTTCGTGCTCAGCAGCCCACCAAGACTTCTCCATCCTTAGAAATCCTAAAAATATTTTATCTCCATTTGACAAAATCCTTCTCTTAGTCATTTTATCTTTCTTATCATTAGTGTCTTCTCCTCCCCGCTAGAATTACAGTTTTGGTACAGATGAGAATGTGCTTTTTAATTTCTCTGACTCAGTGCTTGAAATACTGTTGGTCATTAATTGGCTTTTAATAAGTTGTTTAAAAACTTTAATATACAATTATTCAAAGCAATACAAATGACAATGATGCCCCTGTCCACAGTCCTTCATCTCTAAGGAGGCCATCTTGTCCCCAAAATCTTCACATTGTTAAATAGAAAAGAAGTTTTCCCCTATCATCTGGTGAATTAAATGTCAACTCCAATATTCCTGTTGGCAAAAGGAATCTTGCCAACAGCTTCAAATTCCTGAATCATTCCAAAGTATTTCTGTACTCAGAGATGTTTAGATTCACATTTTGATTCACCTTCAACATATAATATCATTACCATTGTAGCCAAATTCAACAGGTATTTTGATAATATATTCATAGTCTTTTAAAAGAAATTTTCAGCATATTTGAGAGGCGGGGGGAACACCTTTTAAAACGAGTGGGCTTGTAGCATTTTCAGCACAATGTTTTCTGAACAGCAACTGACCTGAAATATCTCCACATAGACCATATTCAACCTTTAACAAGATGTTTCTCAAGAAAACAGCACCCCAGAAACACATACATGTGCGAGGACACACATACCACTCACACACAAAACACTGTTTTTAATAGCCAAGGGCACTTTGGCACAATGTGGGGCGGTGGTTGTCAACATAAACAGATGGTCAAAGAAGTGGGCAAACACTTCGTGTGAACTAGTTCCATAAATGAAGTTTTTTTTTTTTTTATTTCATTCTAAATGCCATACTTACTTAACCAGCTTTCAGACAAGATGATACATGTAGCCAGTTGGAAAGAGTTCCCTGCCAGGCTTCTGTGTTTTTATGACAAAATTAAAAGTCCACAGATGGAATAACTCAAAGCTAATTCTTACAGAGTTTGTTTAGTTAGAATGGGGTGGGGAGAGAATACCATATTGCTTCAAATTAAAGCCACATCTACAAAATGAGAGACTTTTAATTGGGGAGGAAAGATGTAGAAACAGCTTTTTAAAGAAATAACATGTCTGTTTTTTTAAACGAATGGAATTATTTATCCATTAAAATAGCAACTTCCCCCAAAGAGTTTTAGGATCATCTAGGAAATTCCCAATTCCAAACTCCACTCCCAAACATCTCAGCATCCTTTCAACTAGGGCTTTCAAAAGTGCCACTTTGGCTGCCTTCTAAAGATAAACAATCTTCCATCATGTCTTCACTAGCCATTAAACCTTGAAACCCAAAAGAATGACTCCTGCATGATAATTATGGGAAAAAAAGATGCTGTCTGAGGAAACACAGAAGAGACCAGCTATCTTGGCATTGTGTATTCTCTGAAAGATTTGTGACTTTATTAGAATATTTAGCTGGTTTCTTTAGCGAGGAAAATAAAACTGATGTTTTATTAAACATAGTGGCCCATGATGAGGCATGAAAGTTATACAACGTTAACTACTGGAGAAACATAAAGAGAGAGAACCTATGATGAATAAAAAATCTTTTATATTAGCCCTGTCAAATGGAATATGTTACCTAACATTCCAATTTAAAAAACAAACAAACAAAAAAACCTCAGGTATGTAAAATTCACTTATAAAATCTAAAATCTAAAAATAAATTTTATGTACAGCTTTTTCAATATCAGTGCAGCAAATATCCACTCAGAAGTTCAAATGTTAAAGAAAAAAGATATGGTTAATAAAATAATTATTTTAGTCTACAAAATATTATAAAGATTTTTTTTTTGGCAATTAATTGATTTGATATACTTAGTTTTCTTGTGTCAGGTAAATCTCAGTGACTATGTGATATATAGGGAGTAAACTTGTTATACCAGCTTTTATTTCTCTTCCAGAAATACACATACTCGTTTCCACAAAAGATGTTTTTCACTGCAAAAGTTGGGAGGAGGGAAGTTCTTAGCATTAAACTATGTACATTTGCTAGGAAACAGCTGCTCTTCTTCCAGGATTCTACTGTGCTCCCCCAGACTCACAGAGCCTGAGTAAGCTCTAAGCAATGCTGTATAAATTAAGGCCTCAAAGAAAACAACCTCTACCTAGCATCCAACAGTTAAAGCGACAGGTTTTAAAGTGTTTATACCCACAGAGATCTAAGTGAACAGAACAAACCAAATCAGAAGTTCCTATATTACTTACTGAATGCTTTACCTGTGATTTCAATTTCTTTACAAAAATTGCCCTTTTAGCTGATCTTTCCTATTTTACATGTGATTATATTTTATTTTAGGAGTTCTTTTTAGTGATTTTATTTGTTTCCTCTAGTCCACTTACCAAAGAATCCAGGCAACATCATCGTGGCAGTCCAGCATATTTTTTAAACCTCCGTGACATTAGAAAAAGGCTGTTTCTTAAATATCTATTTATTTGAAGAAATCACTACAGGGTTCACTTAAAATTAACATTAATCTTAATACAATATGGGCTTTATCAAAACAAGTTGCAATATTTCATTTCTTATTTGAAAAGAGTTCTGTAGACATTAGTGTGCCAGGAGAGGCAGACTTTGGATATGTTTTGATAGTTGAAGAAGCATTAGGGCTTTAAACAAAAAGCAGAAGCCATATCTGTGTTATGCGACTCTTAATAGAAATGTAGATGACACTGAGGATGTGAAAGCTAGTATTTTGGTTTCTTACAAGTAAATGTTGTTGTCAAGGTAGAGCACAATTTAAAATGTGGAAGACAAAGTTCAGCACATGACATAGCTTAATCCTCATTTAAACTTATTTTTGATGAAAACTAGAAATGGCAATTGTGATAATATAATACGATCACAATGAGAAATTTAAAACGTCCTTAGAATCCTAGAGGAACAGGTATATTGCAAAAAAGACAGAATATAATAGGATACAATAGATTGTATTTTCCTTAGGAAGAGAAAAGTAAACCGTTCAGCAGGAAGGTGAGAATGAACAAATATGCTTGCCAGTGCTGAAAAAGATTGCAGGCAGAATAAAAGCCAATGATTAAAAAATGAGGTGGGCAATATTATAATTACCCACTTCTTCAGGATATTAGAACATATAACACAATAGCATCCTAACAAAATCTTGAGGGAATCCTCTTTCTGCAATGGTCAAGAGTTCATCTTTTTTAAAAGGATAATTTCTCCCAAAATGTTAATTGTTGATACATGGGGAAAAAAATATTCTCAGGGTCAATTATGCTTGAGACATACTGGGTTAAACAGGGTTCTAAATTTCAGGACTTCTTGAAGTGTTAATATATTAATATGCAAAATTAATATCCCACGCAGCAAGAGGCTTCATTTTGAGTTTCACATCTTATTTACCCACGAAACCCTTTTTAACCAAATGTGAGACATTAGTGTTTCATGAAACTTACCCCCCGCAAAAAAGTAAGTAATACTGTATCATTTTAGACCCCACTATTTCTAACAAAACTTGATTTTCCACCTGAATAGCAAGCACTTAAAAAACATTACAGATAGTATCCTTTGGCACAAAATTTGTTTTTTGCATTTTAGATCTTTGAAATTGCATGCAATGCCAAAACAAAGTTTTTTCTCAAGGTGACACAATGTATAAGAAGAAAGTAGGTAGAGGTAGAAGACGTATTAATACATCCTAGTAACCTCCCTTAGATTTGAACTTTTTACAGCTGATAATTTTCTTCACACAGAGAGGACTCACATATTGCATGACATGTTACTAGGATCTGTGCAGTTGCTTTGATAGATTGTAAATTCTATGTTAAGAGGGGAAAAATGTTTCCACCCCAAGAAGAATGAAATGCAAGTAAAGTACTTTTCTGAAATATATCTAGATAATTCCTGTAAAGATAACCTAGAATAACGTTTCCATGAGGTCAAGGACTTTGTATACTAGTTTCCTGAGTCTAGAACAGGTCTTGGCACATAGTAGAAGCTCAATAAATATTTGTTAAAGGATTGATTAAAGAATCCAAAATATTGAATAAAATTATTATAGCACAGGACCATAGCTTATATTCAACTCTAATTTTTTGAGAGTAGCTTAGATAATAGAGAAATGATTGTGTGTCTGTCTGTATAGAGTTGCCATTCGCCCCAGTTGCTGAGGAACATTTTATTATTCTTTCCTAGCATAAATGCATCCATTAGAATGATGAGTGAAGTGCTCATTAGTCAACCTGAATACTAAAAGTGGTGGAGGTTAGCTCACTCAAAGCCTGACCTTTCCAAACAGTTTGCTTCTTAAAAAAAAAGACACCACTTCCCTCCCTAATCTTCACTCTTTGATCCTCTGGTTAATTGGGGAACAATCTTTCTTTTAACTTTGCCAAATATTGCAGAGTATTTTCAGTAAATGTCACCATAAATTGAAAGCTACATTAACATGGTAGATGTGTTTCACTTTCTGATCACGTGTAACGAACTTAGTCATTGTTCTTGTGCTTCCCCCATTAGTATTGATTTTCCTAGTTGATAATGGGTGGCAGAAAAAGACTCATTTAAACATTCTCACCCTTTGGCCTGACCAGGAGCTTAATTGTTGCCATGAATACACAACAGACATATTTTTAATACCTTAAAGATAAACATTTATGCTATTATTCTAATTGTGTTATGCCCTCGTTATCTCTGTATTTAATATTGCAAAAGTGATGAGTTTAGCATGCTGGTGAAGGAAGGGAAAAACCGATAGGTCTATGACTACTAATCTCATTCACCCATACGACATTCCCTGCCCCAGTAGTTATTACTTGTGACTCTGAATACATCATTTAATTTCTCTGAGCCTGGGTTTTGTTCCTAAAATTGAAATATTATCTAGCTCATAGAATTTCTTTAACAATTAATTCAGAAAATACACGAAATGACTTCAGTGAAGATATGTGTAAGTATTTCCCTTCAGATGCTTTATCTGGAGTTTGCGGTAAAATTAGGAGTCTATCAGAAGATGATTTTCAACAGAACTACAGTTTTTAAAACATGAATCTAATACTGGACACAGATGGAAGTGACCACATCTTCTACACACCAACTTTAACCTCACATTTTTGTGTAAAATCAGTGTCATCTTAAGTTCAGTGTTTTATTCTTTTCCTTCTTTCAAAAGCAGGCAAAACAAAAGGACACTGAAGCAGGAGCAGGTTACAAAGCTGCAAATCAGCAGCACAAGGTCAGAGACTAATAAACTACGAGACTGTTAACCAAGAAACTTAACTATAATGTGCCCCTGGAGTAAAATTTCCCCTTAATGGAAACCACCTTATGGTCTCTTAGTCTCCTTCCTGTTCACTGTAGTCAATCATGACCACCGTGTGTGTAATTTCTTCCTTGAACTTTCTAAGGAGTGAAGGAAAATCTCAAAGCTGTCTGTAACTTTCTACTGTAAACCTCAGAGCCAAGTGCATAGAGTCCACTGCAGCTCGACGGCAGTGCCTAGACTGAGCCACTCCCACTTGCTTAGCAACTCAGGGTAAGAAAGTCACAGGATGTGAGCAATAATGCACCTCCCTAGCCACTTCATCTTTGCCTTTGCCTATGGGAAAACTGAGAACCAGAGAAGTGGACACAGGCTGTGTGGCTTTTTCGAGACCACTTACAAAATCAAGACTTCGGTTAAATAAACTATAGATTTGTGAACACATAAAATATTTTTCACCTTCAGAGAAAACACATGTGGTCCACATACATTTCTTGTCATATTTTATAATTCCTTTTATTGGTACAAGACATCTCATTTTTTAAAGGATAGAATACTATGATTTTTTTTCCTCCACTTGAAGTAACAAACTGTATTCTTTCAATTACAACAAGTTTATTTAAAGAATAGATACAAACAGAATCACCATTGGTATGGTTAGGCTTTGCGTCCCCACCCAAATATCATCTTGAATTGCAATCCGCATAATCCCCACATGTCAAGGGAGAGACCAGGTAGAGGAAACTGAATCATGGGGGAAGCTTCCCACATGCTGTTTCCATGATATTGAGTGACTTCTCATGAGATCTGATGGTTTTATAAGAGGCTCCTCTCCTGTCACTTGGCACTTCTCCCTTCTGCCACCTTAGGAAGAAGATGTCTGCTTCTCCTTTGCCTTACACCATAATTGTAAGTTTCTTGAGACCTCCCCAGCCATGTGGGACTGTGAGTCAATTAAACCTCTTTCCTTTATAAGTTACCAGGTCTTGGGTATTTCTTTATAGCAGTGTGAAAATTAACTAATACAACCATGAAATACACTCATGATCTTTCATGGGGAATAGCATGCTATTGATGCTTCATTTATATTGGGTTTCTGCCTGGTACAGAACCAAAGAAACATTTCCTTACATTTCCTTGGGAAGCATTATTTCATCATGACATCCTCCATATGCTCTCTCCTTCTCCCATCTTCCCAAAAGTCTCTGAAGGAACTATACCACTGTGCAATCAAACAGAATAGTGAACAATAACTTTGATAAAATGGTTTGGAATGATATTTTGAAAAACATTGTGTATATTTATAGATCACCTTTGAAAAACAGTACTCTTTAATAAACTTTTAGAAAATATATAGTCAGAAATACAGCAAAAAGTAAATGCACTTTAAAGTATATCATCTTGGATGACTGCCTTAAAAATTGCTTTACCATATCTTGTTAAAATTCAGGGCTCTGGCATGGAAAAGAAGGGCTAAGTAACTTTGTTAAAGTCAAATTGATGATTTTCCCCTCTCTCTTAGGTAGCTATTATAGATAACTGCTACTTCTCTACCGAAATTGACTCTAAAGCCAAAACACAAAACAAAAAACAAGAATATCATGTGTCAAAGAATAACAAAGTACTCTACATTTAAAACCATGAAATAAATAGCATGAGCTTTCATCTTTGCCTGAATGATCATACACATGCCCTTGTGAAAAACCTTTTAGTGGCTTCCACTTGCATTTAAAGACCCTAATGCCTACAACGGTCATGATGATACAGACACTCCAAGTTCAAATCCCTTCTCTCCCTTCAGCCCCTACTATCCCTCTTGCTCTCTGGGCTCCAGTCCATTGACTGCCTTTCAATTTCAGAAATTTGACAAGGTCTTTCCTGTCTTAGGGCTTTTACACATGCTTTTCTTTCTCCCCCTGATGCCTTTTCTTCCATTCTTTGCACAGTAGTCTCCTTAACCTTCACATCATAGCATAAATGTCAAATCGCAGAGACCATTTCATGACCTTCCTTTATAAAGTAGTCCACAATCCCAACAACCACCGCCAAGGTTATTCTTTCTGACAGCACCAAACTTTTCTTTTATAGCACTCATCACAAAGGGCATGCACACAGATGTATGCATGCATGTGTGTATACTGTGTATTTTCTCCACTGGGCTTGAAGTCCCACAAGAGCAGGGACCATGTTTCTGCTATATAAAATGACATTCCTGGGATCTAACATAGGACATAAAGCACATAGTAAGCCATCGATAAATATTTGTTGATGAATAGAAGCTCTTTCTGACCTACATTATTTTTCCTAACCTATATCTCCATACTATTTGATGTAGTTCATCATTTGAACTATTCTCTAGGACTTGCATCAAATTAGCAAAATGAACATTTGAAAATATCCTGTAACTGACAGTAATTCTCATATTCTCTGAAGAAGTTAAATACTCTGAATTTAACATCTGTATGCTTTCCCAGAGCACACAATTATTAAATATTATTTGCCATTTCCCTAGGTCATACATCAAACTCATATCACCTATTTTGCAAATGTAACATGTTTGTGATTCAAAGACATACCATTAAGTATGGACAAAACTAAAAGTAAGATAAGTTTGTCTCTAGTCAAATTTCTGGGCCATGGAAGCTAGCAAAGGAAGTTTAAAATTTGTTGTGAAAGTTAAGTGCAAATATTTCTAAATATTATTGTTCAAAAGATATCTTGCTTCATTTGTTTTGCTGTTTTACTTTTAATATTCAGCTCAGATGCTGATAACATCACCCAGCTATGAGAACAATTAAATTAGACTGGATGAGAAATATCTCCGAAAGTTATAAAATCCACCCTGTATGATATTAGTATTTATATCTCTGTAATGTTTTTATCTGGTTATTGGCATAGTTATTTTGGGAACTGATCTCATGTATAAAAAGGCAAGTAATAAACTTCTCCTCTTAATTCATGTGAGGGAAATTATGTTTCCCCAAAAGCCAATCTGCATATAAGAGATAATTTACTTTGAAGTAACCATTTATTGTCAGTAAGATACAACTTAAATTCTCACTTTCTACAGTATTATCTGACCAGTTCTTATTATTACTAAAAATATAAAGATCTCACGGGATACAAAACAAAATTAGGCTTGGTATAAGCCTACTTTAAAGAAACAATTATGCTAACCTCATTTTCAAAGCACTAATATTAATAGTACGACTCAAATAAACTGACGACGCCTCATATTCTAAGAACAGTAGAGCCCTGGACTTCCATTTTCAACTGATGCATGAAAGAACTTTTTTTTCTTCTAAATGTACATTCCTTCTTCAGCTTGATGTTTCTTTCTGTGTGTGTGTGTGTGTATAAATTTTTTTTGATAAGTCAAAAAGAGAGAGAATTCTGCAGCCAGATTAAGAAACATAAGAACAAACGTGGAAGTCCAGGAGGTAATAGAAGAGACACCATCTTCTGCACCTAGTTTTGTTGTTGGTTCAGATACTCCCAAAGGAAAGAGAAAATTCAACTAAAAAGATAAAATGTAGTTCACCTCTAAAGCATTGTGGGCCGAAGATAATTTTTTTCAATTTATAGATATTCACTGCCTTGATAAAATATAAAAATTCATACACATATATAGACTGTTCATATTTTATAAGTCCAAAAAATTAAAATAATTTCTGCCGGGCGCGGTGGCTCACGCCTGTAATCCCAGCACTTTGGGAGGCCGAGGCGGGTGGATCACGAGGTCAAGAGCTCCAGACCATCCTGGTCAACATGGTGAAACCCCGTCTCTACTAAAAATACAAAAAATTAGCTGGGCATGGTGGTGCGTGCCTGTAATCCCAGCTACTCAGGAGGCTGAGGCAGGAGAATTGCCTGAACCCAAGAGGCGGAGGTTGCAGTGAGCCGAGATCGCGCCATTGCACTCCAGCCAGGGTAACAAGAGCGAAACTCCGTCTCAAAAAATAATAATAATAATAATAATTTCTATCTGTGAGGCAACAACCTCATTTCTTACTTCAAGATAAACATTAAAATTACTATCTAAGTGACCATTTAATGGGGCTTACAGATGTTCACTAATATAGGAAGCTCCATTCCCCCAAGAAATAGCATGAGATAACAGAATACCAGGTATGACACCTGAGGGTGAACAGTGGAGGACTTCCTGATTTTATATGCAGTAACAGTTCACAGCTACAATTAAAAAAAAGTAACCCTTGTCCTTGGAACATTCACGGAAAATAGACGGAAAATACATGCAATGGCTGCTCAAATGACTTTCTGAGCTTTTGTAAATCTCCGAAGGGATACTGAAGTATGGTGTTGTTTATGTAACATTAAGGAGTATATATGCACTATGATAGATAATTCTATGGGTCAATTTGTCTAGGTCAAAGTACCCAGATATTTGGTGAAACATTATTCCAGATGTTGCTGTGTAGGTGTGTTTTGAATAGTACTAACATTTAAATCAGTGGACCTGAGTAAAGTATTACCCTCCCTAATGTGGGTGGGCCTGAAACAATCAGTTGAAGGCCTTAATAGAACAAAGACTGATTTCCCCCTAGAAAGAAGGAATTCTGCCAGCAGACTGTTTTCAGATACAAACTGCAACTCTTTCCTGAGTCTCTAGCCTACCAGCCTCACCCATCAGATTTTGCATTCACCAAGCCTTCACAATTACATGAGCCAATTGCTTAAAATAGATCTCTCTATATACATATACATATCCCATTGGTTCTGTTTTTCTGAAGAACCCTGGTTAATACATGCACACACAAAAGAATTGATCTATTAACCTCCATGTTAGATCTACTTCTATAACTGATTTTTAGACATTATCTGCATATCACTTAGCATGTAATAGCCTTCACCTTAATAAATGCTTGAGGTCAAAACCAGCAGGCTCTGGAGAGCCACATGTTCTTATTTATTTATGAAACCAGCTGGTGGGGATACAAATTTATTTGTCATTTGATTCCTTTTTCTCTGTGTCAAGATCAGTTTACAGGGACCCAGTCTATCCAAAATACAACTTCTGAACCCTGTAAGGAAAGACTATGAAATAAGGACAAAGCAGCTCTGTAGTGAGAACATTTTCCTTCTAGTTATTACATTAAATGTTGCAGCAAGAGCAGCCAGGATTAAGGGAAAAGACAGCTATAGCACCTAGTTAAGCACTAACCTTAGATGTAGTTTCTACTGTCAGGCAAAATGCCTTTGGCCGAATTCATGTGAACTCAAATTACATTAGACGTATAAAAAGGAGCAAGAGAAAACTTATAAGAGAGAGGAATAACAATGGAGCTGGCATTTTGTTTGTTTGTTTGTTTTGCAGTGGTTACCTCTAAAAAAGCTGTATGCATAGTCTATTAAGCACTATGGCCAGAATTCCCAGCTTCAAGGTCTCTATGTCACAGATGGTTTATCAGAAGAAAAATGATACTGGCTGAAAACTGCATGGCTTTTTATTGTTAATGGCAGCAAAGAAAGAACAGCCTGATATACCAAGAATAATGAAAACATCATTCTCATTGTTATACAGCACAAATTATAGATGAAACAAACTGCTAACTTCAGGTACATTGCTTATTGAAATAAGAACTTTTACGATGTTAAAGAAAGAAGGAGACATGTTTCTTATCCCCACAACTTCCTGCATTTGCAATTTCTTAGGCTACCTGAATTAATTTCATGTGTCATTATTTAGGGAAGAGAAAGGGCATGATAACTGAAAATTTCTCTTAATATCTCATGATGCACACACTCAACCATCTTCAGGTTTTATTTTCTGCTAGTAGAAATACATCAGCTCAGAACATAATGCAATTGGACACATAAATAATATGATACCAAAAAGTACTTAACAACGACCATTCTTGGGATTAGAAGGCCTATCTCTTTTTGTATGGGGTATTTAGGACTTACCTTTCTTTGAAGCTGACCATAGTCAAGAACTTTAGAAGAACAGTTTGTATTCAGATATGAGCAGCAAACTGTTCCAGCTGACTCCACAGGGGCAGCATATGATGGCTTAGACAATCAGAGGATTGTTTGCCAGGACTTACGTGCTTCAAGAAGAAATTATGTTCCCTTCTTTCAAGAAGAATCTTTTTCTCTTAATTCAATGGAAATAAAGTTATTCCATTTGTATAAATATTTCTTACATGCTCAAAAAAAAAAAAGACAGATAGTTCCTTTTGTATACTATTTGCATTGGGATAAGAGGTCTACTTCAGTTCTTTTGTCTGTATGAGTTCCTGGCTACCTCCTGTCTTTATGTAAATTATCCTACACATTGTTTGCATGGTGACTAATGTGATTTTCCCTTATTCAGAATTCACAGATGTTTTATACCATCCTTGTTAATGTACATCTTGATTTATGTCATACTTGATGTTTCAAAGCTAAGGAGGCAACTGCTAAATGAGCTGATGCATCCAGTTGTAACTCAGTCATGAGTAATTTTGCTTCTAAAGCAGTCTGGAGTTTTTAAATATAAATATTTCCATTGTGACTTGATTTCTATGTAGCAATGGCCAGTAAATTGTAAGAAAAAGAAACCACAGGAGAGTATAACCTTCATATTCTCCACCTGAGACTTTATATTGTTGCCAGTGATCCACAACATAAAATCTCGTACATGGGCTTTCAAAGATGTAGACACTCAGAGAACATATGAATAGTATCAAGAAACTATTTTCCCACCCTCTTTCACTTAGCTCTTATCTTAATACCTTAGCATCAGAAATGTGCTGCATTTAAGGATCACATGACTAAATATTAATATACAGTTTCAGAATATCTAATTCTCAGAAAAATTCTTCATATTCTTTAAAAATAGTTTAACTTTTCTTCAAAATCGAATGATTTTTTTCTCAAAATTGTCTTCTGTCTCATCTACAGTGATTATCAGAGGTTCCCACAAATTCATGCCAAACAATTTGTTCTTCACCTACGTTTTGGGTACGTAACCAAATGACGAACGGGATTGCAGAAGGCAAGAGCCTGGCCAGGCCTGAACTGACAGGTCAGTGAACCCAGTTTCCCTCCCCATGACTGTCTTAGGGCTCCTTTGCGTTCCTTTCTCCCTTAAATATAGTCCTAAGAGACCAGCTTCAGGGCAGCTCAAAAGCCTCTCTATCATTACCAAAACCCCAAACTTCAATGGCTCTTTTCAGCTCCAGGGACAGCCTAGGCATTAAGGCTCTGTAAAATCTCACTTAACCATATAAATAACATATATCATTCCAAGTAAAAAGAAATAAAGCTAAGGTTATCTCCTGATTAGCCCCAGAACATGGAACATACCTTACTAATGCCCACCTCTTTGTCTTGGTCATGTTTCCTCCCCTCTCAGCCCTTGTCCTCCCCCACAAGAATATCTTCTCTTTTCTGCTTCTTAGTGGTTCCATTCTCAGTATCTTAAACTCTCATTTTCTACAAAGATTTCCCAGGTGCTTACAGCCTCTGAAAAACCTAAAGACTTTCATTGTTGTTGTATTTATCTAGGTTCTTAATCATATATTAATAACTTATTAGAGCAATATTTATTAAACATCTAGTATATACCAGGTGCTGTTCTATGTATAAGATAGAGATGGTAAACAAGACCACAAGGATCTTGTGAAGCTCAGCAATCTACCTAGTTTCAATATACCTCATGTGTGTTTTTCCACCTCCCAGAGAGATTGTAAAATGTGGTACCAGCCATGGAGTACCACTATGTGATTCTTATTATTAGCTCATATAGAATCTAGTTTGATGCATAGTTGATTGAATGATTAGAGACTGCCACTGCAACAGATCAGTGTTGCCTGTGCCACTCACACTTCCTGTCCCAGTATCCCCACAACCCTTCACCTTTCATCTAACCCTCAAGTTCATACAATTACATCAACTGAGGTTACAATGAGCATTCTGTTTTTTATTAGCAGAAGCTATCTTCAAAATTTCCTTTTCATTCTACCCACAGAAGTATATCCATCTTGACTTGCTGGAGTTTCCATATTGGTGTTATTTGTACTATCTAATATGAACTAAGAGAGCAAGAAGTATAGTCTTGCGGAAAAGAATGAAATGTGGAGTCAGGAGACAGCAGTTCTGGTTAAAGTTCTGCCAAATTTGAGTTATTTAAGCTCTCTATGCCTCGGCATTCTTAGCTGTAAAATAATGGTTGAGCAAGATTGACTCTAACGTCCGTTCTAAATCTACTAGAATTCTATGATTGCTATTCTATATCTCTATGATTATTATATAACCGTCCAACTCATTCTGACTTATAGTTTTCAGTCTCAGGAACTAAAGGTGAGGTAGGGTATTTTACGTATATATTTAAATACTCTTTCTAATTAATTGAGTACAACCTCCCAATAAAAACTTAACAAATATCAACAGGCAATGAAATTGATGACTATGTTTGCATTTAGCTCATACACTTCTATTCATCAATTGTTAAAGATATATTTTGTCTGACAAGTGACATTAATTGATTTCCCAACCTTAGCATTGGAGATGAGGGGCAATTGTCACAATAAGACTCTTCCTACAAGGAATGCAAATATTGGAAATTCAACCTTTTAAAAACTGTTCAAAGATACCCCAGAAAAGGATCTGAGAATTTTTAATAAATTGTATTTAAACTGTCTAAATCAGTACTGAGCACAGTGTATGCATGAAGGCCAGGTGGGAAAAATGTGAGAATCATGCTTGGTTCTGCTTCCTCCTTCCTCCACACCCAGGTATTACAATAATTATGTCCACTTAGCTTCTGATAATTATGTACCACCACCTGGCTGCTGCTGGTTTCAAATCCTTTCATCCCCATTGCCATCAGTGAGCCAGTTCATAATGGCATCTTCTACTTTCAACCCTGTGCTACACAGGGCAGCCACCATTGAAATTCTAAGTGATTCTGTTGTCCTTCTCATCAGTATATCCTCGGTCTCTCCCATAGGGTAAAGTCTTCTGGTGGGTTTTCCAGCTTTTCATAAGATATACTCCAGCATTTTCACTTCTCTGAGACATTTTACTTCTGAAGAGAGATGATAGCTGAGAGCTGCTGGCTGAAAGCCCTTTTGGGAAAGCAGGCCTTCATTTCCCAAGGAAATCTGGGTGGTCCATCACAGTGAGACCTCCACCACTTGACTTAGTTTATAATGCTAATAAGTAGTAACCGGCTTTTAGGGATCAGGTGGGTAGTCTGATTCAGAGCTCAGGGTAGTCACACAGAAATCATTTCTAGTCTTTCCTCCTGAGTTAAGTGAAGGATTTTGGGGAATGCTAGAGGAATCAGCAGTTACTCTTCACTAGTACCTTTAAGTGCTTCTAAATCAAGGGAAAAGGAAATGATTTGGACAGCTTGAAAAGCTACCCCAGGTAATTCTGGTAACTTTTGCCACCCCATTCCAACCACAGTAGAGACCCCCTTGTGTACACATTCTTAAAATAAGCTTTGAGCGTTATTGACGTTCATCATATGTTTAAATAAAACTCATCTGTATGACCAACCAGAGACTTAGGGGAAAAAAGTCCAGAAAATAAATAGCTGCCTGGCATCTGTAGGAAAGTGGTCAAAGCATATAACTAAAGTGCCAACTGTATTCTTAGATAAACTGATTTTTTCCTTTGAAAAAAGTTAATATGTAGTTTCACAATACAATTAGGGGTCTTTTTTTTTTTTTAAAGGTAATTTTGAGAGCAATTCAAGGAAATGGTTCTAATATCAGTAAATAGATCTTGAGAGGGAAATCTTTATTATTAGGAGGGATCTCCCCACTAATTTATTTCATTTAATATTCTGTAGCGTACTGATGAACCTTTGATAACACTGTTTTTCCAATGTGTAAGTGACAAAAACCATAGGTTATGACTTAGAATGAAGGAAAAAAATATGAACTTATAGCAAAATAGACAAGTTTCTGATTTCATACCTTTTTCTGTCAATTTTATTATTTTCTGCCTTTCCTATTGTTCATATTCTTCTTAATGTCCTAAGTTTCTGAACCTAATCAACTTTCTACATTTATAAAATAAAAAAGTAGAAAGAAACAAATCAATAATTAATGCATTTTTGCTAGAATTGCCACTTTGCCATACAGAATCTCCAAACAGCAGATCAACCAAATGTTATTTGTATTACATTTTGTGATTCATTTTGGGTAACAGTATTTTATAGTAGATTTGTCCCTTTAATAATTTGCTAAGTACTCCTAAATATATGTCACAGAACCAGGAGATAGGCAATCGAGGATTAAATATTGATCATGAATAAGCCACAAAGTAAATAAATAATCCATAGTAACATTTTCTCTGAAATTATAAGATCTATGCTACCTTATCCAATAATGGTGCTATGTTTGCATTAAAATAATCCCTGATTTCATTCCAAATCCATATTAGATGCTTCAGCACCTGTACCTCCCCTTCAGAACCTTTACTATATAATATCTGTATAATTACTGTTTCACTTGCCCATATTTTATCTACAGTCTGTCAATTTTATGCTGCTATAGCACAATACCCAAGACTGGATCATTTATAAAGAACAGATTTTGATTTCTTACAGTTCTGGAGGCTGGGAAATCCAAGATCAAGGGGCCCACATCTGGTGAAGACCTTCATGCTGTGTCATCCTGCAGTGAAAGATGGAAGGACAAGAGAGTAAACATGACATAAAGAGAAAAGAGGAACAAACTCATCCTTTTATCAAGAACCAACTCCTGCAATAACTAACCCACTCCCATAATAAATAACTCACTTCCACAATAATGACATTAGTCCGTTTATGAAGGCAGAGCCCTTACGAACTAATCACCTATTAAAGGTCCCAGCTTTCAGCACTGTTGCCTTGGAGATTAGGTTTCCAAAATATAAACTTTTGTAGACACATTCAAACCATGGCTATATTCTAGATTGTTAACGTCTCAAGAGAGCAGAGAGTGTTTCCAGGGCCAAGCACTAGGTTATCAACATGAGAGAACATAACAAATATATATGAACTGATTGTATAAACGAATTCTAAAAGGATCTTTCATAGCTGGGATTTTAGTGAATGCTATATTTATTTATTTTTCTTTCATTTGTTTTTTGTGAATTTTGCTATATTATTTAACTATTACTTTACACAGCTATATCAGTTAATCAAAGGTATGTTTTTCTTATATTTACACAAAACAAGTGTTTGGTTTTTTCTCTAGCATTTAAGATTACAAAAAAAGAAAATCTACCCCTTATCCAAAAATACCAAGAATCTCAAAAGAAGAGCATTAGAGCATTCAACCAGACAGAGGCCCTTCTGAGTGTAGGACCCTGTGTGATTATGCAAATCCCATGCTCATGCAGCCGGCCCTAGGTGGAATATATTGTATCTTAGGATCTAGCATCACTTGTTATCATTTGTGATGTATTCTGCTCATCAAGGCAGTTATAAAGACCCACCCAAATTCAAAAGAAAGGGAAATAACTCCACTTCTTGTTGGGCATGGTTATGATCCAGAAGAGCATGTAGGGTCGGAAATATTGCTATGGCCACTTCTAAAAATACAGTCTACCACATGTTTGTTATAAACGACTTGTTCACCTTTGGAGAACAGAAACATGTCTGATATGGTTTGGCTATGTGTTACATACAATTCATGTCAAATTGTAATCTCCAATGTTTAAGGTGGAGCCTGGTGGGAAGTGATTGGATCACAGGAGCAGATTTCCCCCTTGGTGCTGTTCTCATGATAGTGAGTGAGTTCTCATGAGATCTGGTTGCTTAAAAGCGTGTGGCACTTCCCCATCTCTCTTCCTTCTGTTCCAGCCTTGTGAAGTGCTGGCTTCCGCTTCATTTTCCATGATGATAGTAAGTTTCCCGAGGCCTCCCCAGAAGCTAAGCAGATGCCAGCCTCATGCTTCCTGTACAGCCTGTGGAATCATGAGCCAATTAAACCTCTTTTCTTGATAGATTACCCAGAGTCAGTTATTTCTTCATAGCAATGAGAGAATGGACTGACTATATAAAACTTGGAAAACTGACACTGACAACTATAATAGCTACCACATATTAGGAAACTTTTTCTAGGTGGGGTACTGATTGAGCACTTCAGAAACACCATCTTGTTCAATCCTTGTAGGTGGGGTGTAGATACTATTATCTCTATCATGGAACTGATGTTCTTGATATCCTATTCTATCACAGGACTTGACTTAGGATTAATGTTAAGAGATTTTATAATTGTTAAGTGTTGTTGAAGTAAATTTCCCAAGAGATAAGTCCTGATGGGACTATATTCTTCCCTTGTTTCTTACCACGTGACTACATATATATTTTTTTATATACACACACATGATAAAGTTGTCTTAGTAGCCCACAATTTCCCCTTTTTGGTGACTTCCCATACCTTATACCTCCTTCCCCCAGCACCCATAATCATGTTACTAATTCCAGTACCCTGGCTTTAGGAGACAAAATTTCACCCCTCAAATGGGAAGTAGGAGAAAGAGAAACAAAGATAGATAAAGATCAGTTAATTTTTGGCCAGGCATGGTGGTTCATCCCTGTAATCTTAGCACTTTGGGAGACCCAAGACAGGAGGATCACTTGAGGCCAGGAATTCAAGACCAACCTGGGCAACACAAGAAGATCCTGAAAAAAGAAAGAAAGAAAGAGACAAAAAATGAGAGAAAGAGAGAGAGGGGAGAGAGAGAGAGAGAGAAGAAAGAAAGGAAAGAAAGAAAGAAAGAAAGAAA